>NC_091592.1:694281-733453 GCF_042767895.1 Penaeus vannamei | reverse complement strand
AAATTTCGTTTTCTCACATATGACACGAATTGATCGTAAATCACTCTAATCCACGATAGGTTACAGTACCTGCAATTTGGGGAGGTTAGGTTAGGTTAGGTTAGGTTAGGTTAGGTTAGGTTAGGTTAGGTTAGGTTAGGTTAGGTTAGGGTTAGGCTCAAATTTAACCAGGAGACTCCAAATTTCGTTTTCTCACATAAACTTGATCGTAAATCACTCTAATCCACGATAGGTTACAGTACCTGCAATTTGGGGAGGTTAGGTTAGGTTACGTTGGTTAGGTTAGGTTAGGTTAGGTTAGGTTAGGTTAGGTTAGGTTAGGCTCAAATTTAACCAGGAGACTCCAAATTTCGTTTTCTCACATAAACTTGATCGTAAATCACTCTAATCCACGATAGGTTACAGTACCTGCAATTTGGGGAGGTTAGGTTAGGTTACGTTGGTTAGGTTAGGTTAGGTTAGGTTAGGTTAGGTTAGGTTAGGTTAGGCTCAAATTTAACCAGGAGACTCCAAATTTCGTTTTCTCACATAAACTTGATCGTAAATCACTCTAATCCACGATAGGTTACAGTACCTGCAATTTGGGGAGGTTAGGTTAGGTTACGTTGGTTAGGTTAGGTTAGGTTAGGTTAGGTTAGGTTAGGTTAGGCTCAAATTTAACCAGGAGACTCCAAATTTCGTTTTCTCACATAAACTTGATCGTAAATCACTCTAATCCACGATAGGTTACAGTACCTGCAATTTGGGGAGGTTAGGTTAGGTTACGTTGGTTAGGTTAGGTTAGGTTAGGTTAGGTTAGGTTAGGTTAGGTTAGGCTCAAATTTAACCAGGAGACTCCAAATTTCGTTTTCTCACATAAACTTGATCGTAAATCACTCTAATCCACGATAGGTTACAGTACCTGCAATTTGGGGAGGTTAGGTTAGGTTACGTTGGTTAGGTTAGGTTAGGTTAGGTTAGGTTAGGTTAGGTTAGGCTCAAATTTAACCAGGAGACTCCAAATTTCGTTTTCTCACATAAACTTGATCGTAAATCACTCTAATCCACGATAGGTTACAGTACCTGCAATTTGGGGAGGTTAGGTTAGGTTACGTTGGTTAGGTTAGGTTAGGTTAGGTTAGGTTAGGTTAGGTTAGGTTAGGCTCAAATTTAACCAGGAGACTCCAAATTTCGTTTTCTCACATAAACTTGATCGTAAATCACTCTAATCCACGATAGGTTACAGTACCTGCAATTTGGGGAGGTTAGGTTAGGTTACGTTGGTTAGGTTAGGTTAGGTTAGGTTAGGTTAGGTTAGGTTAGGTTAGGCTCAAATTTAACCAGGAGACTCCAAATTTCGTTTTCTCACATAAACTTGATCGTAAATCACTCTAATCCACGATAGGTTACAGTACCTGCAATTTGGGGAGGTTAGGTTAGGTTACGTTGGTTAGGTTAGGTTAGGTTAGGTTAGGTTAGGTTAGGTTAGGCTCAAATTTAACCAGGAGACTCCAAATTTCGTTTTCTCACATAAACTTGATCGTAAATCACGCTAATCCACGATAGGTTACAGTACCTGCAATTTGGGGAGGTTAGGTTAGGTTACGTTGGTTAGGTTAGGTTAGGTTAGGTTAGGTTAGGTTAGGTTAGGTTAGGCTCAAATTTAACCAGGAGACTCCAAATTTCGTTTTCTCACATAAACTTGATCGTAAATCACTCTAATCCACGATAGGTTACAGTACCTGCAATTTGGGGAGGTTAGGTTAGGTTACGTTGGTTAGGTTAGGTTAGGTTAGGTTAGGTTAGGTTAGGTTAGGTTAGGCTCAAATTTAACCAGGAGACTCCAAATTTCGTTTTCTCACATAAACTTGATCGTAAATCACTCTAATCCACGATAGGTTACAGTACCTGCAATTTGGGGAGGTTAGGTTAGGTTACGTTGGTTAGGTTAGGTTAGGTTAGGTTAGGTTAGGTTAGGTTAGGTTAGGCTCAAATTTAACCAGGAGACTCCAAATTTCGTTTTCTCACATAAACTTGATCGTAAATCACTCTAATCCACGATAGGTTACAGTACCTGCAATTTGGGGAGGTTAGGTTAGGTTACGTTGGTTAGGTTAGGTTAGGTTAGGTTAGGTTAGGTTAGGTTAGGTTAGGCTCAAATTTAACCAGGAGACTCCAAATTTCGTTTTCTCACATAAACTTGATCGTAAATCACTCTAATCCACGATAGGTTACAGTACCTGCAATTTGGGGAGGTTAGGTTAGGTTACGTTGGTTAGGTTAGGTTAGGTTAGGTTAGGTTAGGTTAGGTTAGGTTAGGCTCAAATTTAACCAGGAGACTCCAAATTTCGTTTTCTCACATAAACTTGATCGTAAATCACTCTAATCCACGATAGGTTACAGTACCTGCAATTTGGGGAGGTTAGGTTAGGTTACGTTGGTTAGGTTAGGTTAGGTTAGGTTAGGTTAGGTTAGGTTAGGTTAGGCTCAAATTTAACCAGGAGACTCCAAATTTCGTTTTCTCACATAAACTTGATCGTAAATCACTCTAATCCACGATAGGTTACAGTACCTGCAATTTGGGGAGGTTAGGTTAGGTTACGTTGGTTAGGTTAGGTTAGGTTAGGTTAGGTTAGGTTAGGTTAGGCTCAAATTTAACCAGGAGACTCCAAATTTCGTTTTCTCACATAAACTTGATCGTAAATCACTCTAATCCACGATAGGTTACAGTACCTGCAATTTGGGGAGGTTAGGTTAGGTTACGTTGGTTAGGTTAGGTTAGGTTAGGTTAGGTTAGGTTAGGTTAGGTTAGGCTCAAATTTAACCAGGAGACTCCAAATTTCGTTTTCTCACATAAACTTGATCGTAAATCACTCTAATCCACGATAGGTTACAGTACCTGCAATTTGGGGAGGTTAGGTTAGGTTACGTTGGTTAGGTTAGGTTAGGTTAGGTTAGGTTAGGTTAGGTTAGGTTAGGCTCAAATTTAACCAGGAGACTCCAAATTTCGTTTTCTCACATAAACTTGATCGTAAATCACTCTAATCCACGATAGGTTACAGTACCTGCAATTTGGGGAGGTTAGGTTAGGTTACGTTGGTTAGGTTAGGTTAGGTTAGGTTAGGTTAGGTTAGGTTAGGTTAGGCTCAAATTTAACCAGGAGACTCCAAATTTCGTTTTCTCACATAAACTTGATCGTAAATCACTCTAATCCGCGATAGGTTACAGTACCTGCAATTTGGGGAGGTTAGGTTAGGTTACGTTGGTTAGGTTAGGTTAGGTTAGGTTAGGTTAGGTTAGGTTAGGTTAGGCTCAAATTTAACCAGGAGACTCCAAATTTCGTTTTCTCACATAAACTTGATCGTAAATCACTCTAATCCACGATAGGTTACAGTACCTGCAATTTGGGGAGGTTAGGTTTGGTTACGTTGGTTAGGTTAGGTTAGGTTAGGTTAGGTTAGGTTAGGTTAGGTTAGGCTCAAATTTAACCAGGAGACTCCAAATTTCGTTTTCTCACATAAACTTGATCGTAAATCACTCTAATCCACGATAGGTTACAGTACCTGCAATTTGGGGAGGTTAGGTTAGGTTACGTTGGTTAGGTTAGGTTAGGTTAGGTTAGGTTAGGTTAGGTTAGGTTAGGCTCAAATTTAACCAGGAGACTCCAAATTTCGTTTTCTCACATAAACTTGATCGTAAATCACTCTAATCCACGATAGGTTACAGTACCTGCAATTTGGGGAGGTTAGGTTAGGTTACGTTGGTTAGGTTAGGTTAGGTTAGGTTAGGTTAGGTTAGGTTAGGTTAGGCTCAAATTTAACCAGGAGACTCCAAATTTCGTTTTCTCACATAAACTTGATCGTAAATCACTCTAATCCACGATAGGTTACAGTACCTGCAATTTGGGGAGGTTAGGTTAGGTTACGTTGGTTAGGTTAGGTTAGGTTAGGTTAGGTTAGGTTAGGTTAGGTTAGGTTAGGCTCAAATTTAACCAGGAGACTCCAAATTTCGTTTTCTCACATAAACTTGATCGTAAATCACTCTAATCCACGATAGGTTACAGTACCTGCAATTTGGGGAGGTTAGGTTAGGTTACGTTGGTTAGGTTAGGTTAGGTTAGGTTAGGTTAGGTTAGGTTAGGTTAGGTTAGGCTCAAATTTAACCAGGAGACTCCAAATTTCGTTTTCTCACATAAACTTGATCGTAAATCACTCTAATCCACGATAGGTTACAGTACCTGCAATTTGGGGAGGTTAGGTTAGGTTACGTTGGTTAGGTTAGGTTAGGTTAGGTTAGGTTAGGTTAGGTTAGGTTAGGCTCAAATTTAACCAGGAGACTCCAAATTTCGTTTTCTCACATAAACTTGATCGTAAATCACTCTAATCCACGATAGGTTACAGTACCTGCAATTTGGGGAGGTTAGGTTAGGTTACGTTGGTTAGGTTAGGTTAGGTTAGGTTAGGTTAGGTTAGGTTAGGTTAGGCTCAAATTTAACCAGGAGACTCCAAATTTCGTTTTCTCACATAAACTTGATCGTAAATCACTCTAATCCACGATAGGTTACAGTACCTGCAATTTGGGGAGGTTAGGTTAGGTTACGTTGGTTAGGTTAGGTTAGGTTAGGTTAGGTTAGGTTAGGTTAGGTTAGGCTCAAATTTAACCAGGAGACTCCAAATTTCGTTTTCTCACATAAACTTGATCGTAAATCACTCTAATCCACGATAGGTTACAGTACCTGCAATTTGGGGAGGTTAGGTTAGGTTACGTTGGTTAGGTTAGGTTAGGTTAGGTTAGGTTAGGTTAGGTTAGGTTAGGCTCAAATTTAACCAGGAGACTCCAAATTTCGTTTTCTCACATAAACTTGATCGTAAATCACTCTAATCCACGATAGGTTACAGTACCTGCAATTTGGGGAGGTTAGGTTAGGTTACGTTGGTTAGGTTAGGTTAGGTTAGGTTAGGTTAGGTTAGGTTAGGTTAGGCTCAAATTTAACCAGGAGACTCCAAATTTCGTTTTCTCACATAAACTTGATCGTAAATCACTCTAATCCACGATAGGTTACAGTACCTGCAATTTGGGGAGGTTAGGTTAGGTTACGTTGGTTAGGTTAGGTTAGGTTAGGTTAGGTTAGGTTAGGTTAGGTTAGGCTCAAATTTAACCAGGAGACTCCAAATTTCGTTTTCTCACATAAACTTGATCGTAAATCACTCTAATCCACGATAGGTTACAGTACCTGCAATTTGGGGAGGTTAGGTTAGGTTACGTTGGTTAGGTTAGGTTAGGTTAGGTTAGGTTAGGTTAGGTTAGGTTAGGCTCAAATTTAACCAGGAGACTCCAAATTTCGTTTTCTCACATAAACTTGATCGTAAATCACTCTAATCCACGATAGGTTACAGTACCTGCAATTTGGGGAGGTTAGGTTAGGTTACGTTGGTTAGGTTAGGTTAGGTTAGGTTAGGTTAGGTTAGGTTAGGTTAGGCTCAAATTTAACCAGGAGACTCCAAATTTCGTTTTCTCACATAAACTTGATCGTAAATCACTCTAATCCACGATAGGTTACAGTACCTGCAATTTGGGGAGGTTAGGTTAGGTTACGTTGGTTAGGTTAGGTTAGGTTAGGTTAGGTTAGGTTAGGTTAGGTTAGGCTCAAATTTAACCAGGAGACTCCAAATTTCGTTTTCTCACATAAACTTGATCGTAAATCACTCTAATCCACGATAGGTTACAGTACCTGCAATTTGGGGAGGTTAGGTTAGGTTACGTTGGTTAGGTTAGGTTAGGTTAGGTTAGGTTAGGTTAGGTTAGGTTAGGCTCAAATTTAACCAGGAGACTCCAAATTTCGTTTTCTCACATAAACTTGATCGTAAATCACTCTAATCCACGATAGGTTACAGTACCTGCAATTTGGGGAGGTTAGGTTAGGTTACGTTGGTTAGGTTAGGTTAGGTTAGGTTAGGTTAGGTTAGGTTAGGTTAGGCTCAAATTTAACCAGGAGACTCCAAATTTCGTTTTCTCACATAAACTTGATCGTAAATCACTCTAATCCACGATAGGTTACAGTACCTGCAATTTGGGGAGGTTAGGTTAGGTTACGTTGGTTAGGTTAGGTTAGGTTAGGTTAGGTTAGGTTAGGTTAGGTTAGGCTCAAATTTAACCAGGAGACTCCAAATTTCGTTTTCTCACATAAACTTGATCGTAAATCACTCTAATCCACGATAGGTTACAGTACCTGCAATTTGGGGAGGTTAGGTTAGGTTACGTTGGTTAGGTTAGGTTAGGTTAGGTTAGGTTAGGTTAGGTTAGGTTAGGCTCAAATTTAACCAGGAGACTCCAAATTTCGTTTTCTCACATAAACTTGATCGTAAATCACTCTAATCCACGATAGGTTACAGTACCTGCAATTTGGGGAGGTTAGGTTAGGTTACGTTGGTTAGGTTAGGTTAGGTTAGGTTAGGTTAGGTTAGGTTAGGTTAGGCTCAAATTTAACCAGGAGACTCCAAATTTCGTTTTCTCACATAAACTTGATCGTAAATCACTCTAATCCACGATAGGTTACAGTACCTGCAATTTGGGGAGGTTAGGTTAGGTTACGTTGGTTAGGTTAGGTTAGGTTAGGTTAGGTTAGGTTAGGTTAGGTTAGGCTCAAATTTAACCAGGAGACTCCAAATTTCGTTTTCTCACATAAACTTGATCGTAAATCACTCTAATCCACGATAGGTTACAGTACCTGCAATTTGGGGAGGTTAGGTTAGGTTACGTTGGTTAGGTTAGGTTAGGTTAGGTTAGGTTAGGTTAGGTTAGGTTAGGCTCAAATTTAACCAGGAGACTCCAAATTTCGTTTTCTCACATAAACTTGATCGTAAATCACTCTAATCCACGATAGGTTACAGTACCTGCAATTTGGGGAGGTTAGGTTAGGTTACGTTGGTTAGGTTAGGTTAGGTTAGGTTAGGTTAGGTTAGGTTAGGTTAGGCTCAAATTTAACCAGGAGACTCCAAATTTCGTTTTCTCACATAAACTTGATCGTAAATCACTCTAATCCACGATAGGTTACAGTACCTGCAATTTGGGGAGGTTAGGTTAGGTTACGTTGGTTAGGTTAGGTTAGGTTAGGTTAGGTTAGGTTAGGTTAGGTTAGGCTCAAATTTAACCAGGAGACTCCAAATTTCGTTTTCTCACATAAACTTGATCGTAAATCACTCTAATCCACGATAGGTGACAGTACCTGCAATTTGGGGAGGTTAGGTTAGGTTACGTTGGTTAGGTTAGGTTAGGTTAGGTTAGGTTAGGTTAGGTTAGGTTAGGCTCAAATTTAACCAGGAGACTCCAAATTTCGTTTTCTCACATAAACTTGATCGTAAATCACTCTAATCCACGATAGGTTACAGTACCTGCAATTTGGGGAGGTTAGGTTAGGTTACGTTGGTTAGGTTAGGTTAGGTTAGGTTAGGTTAGGTTAGGTTAGGTTAGGCTCAAATTTAACCAGGAGACTCCAAATTTCGTTTTCTCACATAAACTTGATCGTAAATCACTCTAATCCACGATAGGTTACAGTACCTGCAATTTGGGGAGGTTAGGTTAGGTTACGTTGGTTAGGTTAGGTTAGGTTAGGTTAGGTTAGGTTAGGTTAGGTTAGGCTCAAATTTAACCAGGAGACTCCAAATTTCGTTTTCTCACATAAACTTGATCGTAAATCACTCTAATCCACGATAGGTTACAGTACCTGCAATTTGGGGAGGTTAGGTTAGGTTACGTTGGTTAGGTTAGGTTAGGTTAGGTTAGGTTAGGTTAGGTTAGGTTAGGCTCAAATTTAACCAGGAGACTCCAAATTTCGTTTTCTCACATAAACTTGATCGTAAATCACTCTAATCCACGATAGGTTACAGTACCTGCAATTTGGGGAGGTTAGGTTAGGTTACGTTGGTTAGGTTAGGTTAGGTTAGGTTAGGTTAGGTTAGGTTAGGTTAGGCTCAAATTTAACCAGGAGACTCCAAATTTCGTTTTCTCACATAAACTTGATCGTAAATCACTCTAATCCACGATAGGTTACAGTACCTGCAATTTGGGGAGGTTAGGTTAGGTTACGTTGGTTAGGTTAGGTTAGGTTAGGTTAGGTTAGGTTAGGTTAGGTTAGGCTCAAATTTAACCAGGAGACTCCAAATTTCGTTTTCTCACATAAACTTGATCGTAAATCACTCTAATCCACGATAGGTTACAGTACCTGCAATTTGGGGAGGTTAGGTTAGGTTACGTTGGTTAGGTTAGGTTAGGTTAGGTTAGGTTAGGTTAGGTTAGGTTAGGCTCAAATTTAACCAGGAGACTCCAAATTTCGTTTTCTCACATAAACTTGATCGTAAATCACTCTAATCCACGATAGGTTACAGTACCTGCAATTTGGGGAGGTTAGGTTAGGTTACGTTGGTTAGGTTAGGTTAGGTTAGGTTAGGTTAGGTTAGGTTAGGTTAGGCTCAAATTTAACCAGGAGACTCCAAATTTCGTTTTCTCACATAAACTTGATCGTAAATCACTCTAATCCACGATAGGTTACAGTACCTGCAATTTGGGGAGGTTAGGTTAGGTTACGTTGGTTAGGTTAGGTTAGGTTAGGTTAGGTTAGGTTAGGTTAGGTTAGGCTCAAATTTAACCAGGGGACTCCAAATTTCGTTTTCTCACATAAACTTGATCGTAAATCACTCTAATCCACGATAGGTTACAGTACCTGCAATTTGGGGAGGTTAGGTTAGGTTACGTTGGTTAGGTTAGGTTAGGTTAGGTTAGGTTAGGTTAGGTTAGGTTAGGCTCAAATTTAACCAGGAGACTCCAAATTTCGTTTTCTCACATAAACTTGATCGTAAATCACTCTAATCCACGATAGGTTACAGTACCTGCAATTTGGGGAGGTTAGGTTAGGTTACGTTGGTTAGGTTAGGTTAGGTTAGGTTAGGTTAGGTTAGGTTAGGTTAGGCTCAAATTTAACCAGGAGACTCCAAATTTCGTTTTCTCACATAAACTTGATCGTAAATCACTCTAATCCACGATAGGTTACAGTACCTGCAATTTGGGGAGGTTAGGTTAGGTTACGTTGGTTAGGTTAGGTTAGGTTAGGTTAGGTTAGGTTAGGTTAGGTTAGGCTCAAATTTAACCAGGAGACTCCAAATTTCGTTTTCTCACATAAACTTGATCGTAAATCACTCTAATCCACGATAGGTTACAGTACCTGCAATTTGGGGAGGTTAGGTTAGGTTACGTTGGTTAGGTTAGGTTAGGTTAGGTTAGGTTAGGTTAGGTTAGGTTAGGCTCAAATTTAACCAGGAGACTCCAAATTTCGTTTTCTCACATAAACTTGATCGTAAATCACTCTAATCCACGATAGGTTACAGTACCTGCAATTTGGGGAGGTTAGGTTAGGTTACGTTGGTTAGGTTAGGTTAGGTTAGGTTAGGTTAGGTTAGGTTAGGTTAGGCTCAAATTTAACCAGGAGACTCCAAATTTCGTTTTCTCACATAAACTTGATCGTAAATCACTCTAATCCACGATAGGTTACAGTACCTGCAATTTGGGGAGGTTAGGTTAGGTTACGTTGGTTAGGTTAGGTTAGGTTAGGTTAGGTTAGGTTAGGTTAGGTTAGGCTCAAATTTAACCAGGAGACTCCAAATTTCGTTTTCTCACATAAACTTGATCGTAAATCACTCTAATCCACGATAGGTTACAGTACCTGCAATTTGGGGAGGTTAGGTTAGGTTACGTTGGTTAGGTTAGGTTAGGTTAGGTTAGGTTAGGTTAGGTTAGGTTAGGCTCAAATTTAACCAGGAGACTCCAAATTTCGTTTTCTCACATAAACTTGATCGTAAATCACTCTAATCCACGATAGGTTACAGTACCTGCAATTTGGGGAGGTTAGGTTAGGTTACGTTGGTTAGGTTAGGTTAGGTTAGGTTAGGTTAGGTTAGGTTAGGCTCAAATTTAACCAGGAGACTCCAAATTTCGTTTTCTCACATAAACTTGATCGTAAATCACTCTAATCCACGATAGGTTACAGTACCTGCAATTTGGGGAGGTTAGGTTAGGTTACGTTGGTTAGGTTAGGTTAGGTTAGGTTAGGTTAGGTTAGGTTAGGTTAGGCTCAAATTTAACCAGGAGACTCCAAATTTCGTTTTCTCACATAAACTTGATCGTAAATCACTCTAATCCACGATAGGTTACAGTACCTGCAATTTGGGGAGGTTAGGTTAGGTTACGTTGGTTAGGTTAGGTTAGGTTAGGTTAGGTTAGGTTAGGTTAGGTTAGGCTCAAATTTAACCAGGAGACTCCAAATTTCGTTTTCTCACATAAACTTGATCGTAAATCACTCTAATCCACGATAGGTTACAGTACCTGCAATTTGGGGAGGTTAGGTTAGGTTACGTTGGTTAGGTTAGGTTAGGTTAGGTTAGGTTAGGTTAGGTTAGGTTAGGCTCAAATTTAACCAGGAGACTCCAAATTTCGTTTTCTCACATAAACTTGATCGTAAATCACTCTAATCCACGATAGGTTACAGTACCTGCAATTTGGGGAGGTTAGGTTAGGTTACGTTGGTTAGGTTAGGTTAGGTTAGGTTAGGTTAGGTTAGGTTAGGTTAGGCTCAAATTTAACCAGGAGACTCCAAATTTCGTTTTCTCACATAAACTTGATCGTAAATCACTCTAATCCACGATAGGTTACAGTACCTGCAATTTGGGGAGGTTAGGTTAGGTTACGTTGGTTAGGTTAGGTTAGGTTAGGTTAGGTTAGGTTAGGTTAGGTTAGGCTCAAATTTAACCAGGAGACTCCAAATTTCGTTTTCTCACATAAACTTGATCGTAAATCACTCTAATCCACGATAGGTTACAGTACCTGCAATTTGGGGAGGTTAGGTTAGGTTACGTTGGTTAGGTTAGGTTAGGTTAGGTTAGGTTAGGTTAGGTTAGGTTAGGCTCAAATTTAACCAGGAGACTCCAAATTTCGTTTTCTCACATAAACTTGATCGTAAATCACTCTAATCCACGATAGGTTACAGTACCTGCAATTTGGGGAGGTTAGGTTAGGTTACGTTGGTTAGGTTAGGTTAGGTTAGGTTAGGTTAGGTTAGGTTAGGTTAGGCTCAAATTTAACCAGGAGACTCCAAATTTCGTTTTCTCACATAAACTTGATCGTAAATCACTCTAATCCACGATAGGTTACAGTACCTGCAACGTGGGGAGGTTAGGTTAGGTTACGTTGGTTAGGTTAGGTTAGGTTAGGTTAGGTTAGGTTAGGTTAGGTTAGGCTCAAATTTAACCAGGAGACTCCAAATTTCGTTTTCTCACATAAACTTGATCGTAAATCACTCTAATCCACGATAGGTTACAGTACCTGCAATTTGGGGAGGTTAGGTTAGGTTACGTTGGTTAGGTTAGGTTAGGTTAGGTTCGGTTAGGTTAGGTTAGGTTAGGCTCAAATTTAACCAGGAGACTCCAAATTTCGTTTTCTCACATAAACTTGATCGTAAATCACTCTAATCCACGATAGGTTACAGTACCTGCAATTTGGGGAGGTTAGGTTAGGTTACGTTGGTTAGGTTAGGTTAGGTTAGGTTAGGTTAGGTTAGGTTAGGTTAGGCTCAAATTTAACCAGGAGACTCCAAATTTCGTTTTCTCACATAAACTTGATCGTAAATCACTCTAATCCACGATAGGTTACAGTACCTGCAATTTGGGGAGGTTAGGTTAGGTTACGTTGGTTAGGTTAGGTTAGGTTAGGTTAGGTTAGGTTAGGTTAGGTTAGGCTCAAATTTAACCAGGAGACTCCAAATTTCGTTTTCTCACATAAACTTGATCGTAAATCACTCTAATCCACGATAGGTTACAGTACCTGCAATTTGGGGAGGTTAGGTTAGGTTACGTTGGTTAGGTTAGGTTAGGTTAGGTTAGGTTAGGTTAGGTTAGGTTAGGCTCAAATTTAACCAGGAGACTCCAAATTTCGTTTTCTCACATAAACTTGATCGTAAATCACTCTAATCCACGATAGGTTACAGTACCTGCAATTTGGGGAGGTTAGGTTAGGTTACGTTGGTTAGGTTAGGTTAGGTTAGGTTAGGTTAGGTTAGGTTAGGTTAGGCTCAAATTTAACCAGGAGACTCCAAATTTCGTTTTCTCACATAAACTTGATCGTAAATCACTCTAATCCACGATAGGTTACAGTACCTGCAATTTGGGGAGGTTAGGTTAGGTTACGTTGGTTAGGTTAGGTTAGGTTAGGTTAGGTTAGGTTAGGTTAGGTTAGGCTCAAATTTAACCAGGAGACTCCAAATTTCGTTTTCTCACATAAACTTGATCGTAAATCACTCTAATCCACGATAGGTTACAGTACCTGCAATTTGGGGAGGTTAGGTTAGGTTACGTTGGTTAGGTTAGGTTAGGTTAGGTTAGGTTAGGTTAGGTTAGGTTAGGCTCAAATTTAACCAGGAGACTCCAAATTTCGTTTTCTCACATAAACTTGATCGTAAATCACTCTAATCCACGATAGGTTACAGTACCTGCAATTTGGGGAGGTTAGGTTAGGTTACGTTGGTTAGGTTAGGTTAGGTTAGGTTAGGTTAGGTTAGGTTAGGTTAGGCTCAAATTTAACCAGGAGACTCCAAATTTCGTTTTCTCACATAAACTTGATCGTAAATCACTCTAATCCACGATAGGTTACATTACCTGCAATTTGGGGAGGTTAGGTTAGGTTACGTTGGTTAGGTTAGGTTAGGTTAGGTTAGGTTAGGTTAGGTTAGGTTAGGCTCAAATTTAACCAGGAGACTCCAAATTTCGTTTTCTCACATAAACTTGATCGTAAATCACTCTAATCCACGATAGGTTACAGTACCTGCAATTTGGGGAGGTTAGGTTAGGTTACGTTGGTTAGGTTAGGTTAGGTTAGGTTAGGTTAGGTTAGGTTAGGTTAGGCTCAAATTTAACCAGGAGACTCCAAATTTCGCTTTCTCACATAAACTTGATCGTAACTCACTCTAATCCACGATAGGTTACAGTACCTGCAATTTGGGGAGGTTAGGTTAGGTTACGTTGGTTAGGTTAGGTTAGGTTAGGTTAGGTTAGGTTAGGTTAGGTTAGGCTCAAATTTAACCAGGAGACTCCAAATTTCGTTTTCTCACATAAACTTGATCGTAAATCACTCTAATCCACGATAGGTTACAGTACCTGCAATTTGGGGAGGTTAGGTTAGGTTACGTTGGTTAGGTTAGGTTAGGTTAGGTTAGGTTAGGTTAGGTTAGGTTAGGCTCAAATTTAACCAGGAGACTCCAAATTTCGTTTTCTCACATAAACTTGATCGTAAATCACTCTAATCCACGATAGGTTACAGTACCTGCAATTTGGGGAGGTTAGGTTAGGTTACGTTGGTTAGGTTAGGTTAGGTTAGGTTAGGTTAGGTTAGGTTAGGTTAGGCTCAAATTTAACCAGGAGACTCCAAATTTCGTTTTCTCACATAAACTTGATCGTAAATCACTCTAATCCACGATAGGTTACAGTACCTGCAATTTGGGGAGGTTAGGTTAGGTTACGTTGGTTAGGTTAGGTTAGGTTAGGTTAGGTTAGGTTAGGTTAGGTTAGGCTCAAATTTAACCAGGAGACTCCAAATTTCGTTTTCTCACATAAACTTGATCGTAAATCACTCTAATCCACGATAGGTTACAGTACCTGCAATTTGGGGAGGTTAGGTTAGGTTACGTTGGTTAGGTTAGGTTAGGTTAGGTTAGGTTAGGTTAGGTTAGGTTAGGCTCAAATTTAACCAGGAGACTCCAAATTTCGTTTTCTCACATAAACTTGATCGTAAATCACTCTAATCCACGATAGGTTACAGTACCTGCAATTTGGGGAGGTTAGGTTAGGTTACGTTGGTTAGGTTAGGTTAGGTTAGGTTAGGTTAGGTTAGGTTAGGCTCAAATTTAACCAGGAGACTCCAAATTTCGTTTTCTCACATAAACTTGATCGTAAATCACTCTAATCCACGATAGGTTACAGTACCTGCAATTTGGGGAGGTTAGGTTAGGTTACGTTGGTTAGGTTAGGTTAGGTTAGGTTAGGTTAGGTTAGGTTAGGTTAGGCTCAAATTTAACCAGGAGACTCCAAATTTCGTTTTCTCACATAAACTTGATCGTAAATCACTCTAATCCACGATAGGTTACAGTACCTGCAATTTGGGGAGGTTAGGTTAGGTTACGTTGGTTAGGTTAGGTTAGGTTAGGTTAGGTTAGGTTAGGTTAGGTTAGGCTCAAATTTAACCAGGAGACTCCAAATTTCGTTTTCTCACATAAACTTGATCGTAAATCACTCTAATCCACGATAGGTTACAGTACCTGCAATTTGGGGAGGTTAGGTTAGGTTACGTTGGTTAGGTTAGGTTAGGTTAGGTTAGGTTAGGTTAGGTTAGGTTAGGCTCAAATTTAACCAGGAGACTCCAAATTTCGTTTTCTCACATAAACTTGATCGTAAATCACTCTAATCCACGATAGGTTACAGTACGTGCAATTTGGGGAGGTTAGGTTAGGTTACGTTGGTTAGGTTAGGTTAGGTTAGGTTAGGTTAGGTTAGGTTAGGTTAGGCTCAAATTTAACCAGGAGACTCCAAATTTCGTTTTCTCACATAAAGATCGTAAATCACTCTAATCCACGATAGGTTACAGTACCTGCAATTTGGGGAGGTTAGGTTAGGTTACGTTGGTTAGGTTAGGTTAGGTTAGGTTAGGTTAGGTTAGGTTAGGTTAGGCTCAAATTTAACCAGGAGACTCCAAATTTCGTTTTCTCACATAAAGATCGTAAATCACTCTAATCCACGATAGGTTACAGTACCTGCAATTTGGGGAGGTTAGGTTAGGTTACGTTGGTTAGGTTAGGTTAGGTTAGGTTAGGTTAGGTTAGGTTAGGTTAGGCTCAAATTTAACCAGGAGACTCCAAATTTCGTTTTCTGACATAAAGTTGATCGTAAATCACTCTAATCCACGATAGGTTACAGTACCTGCAATTTGGGGAGGTTAGGTTAGGTTACGTTGGTTAGGTTAGGTTAGGTTAGGTTAGGTTAGGTTAGGTTAGGTTAGGCTCAAATTTAACCAGGAGACTCCAAATTTCGTTTTCTCACATAAACTTGATCGTAAATCACTCTAATCCACGATAGGTTACAGTACCTGCAATTTGGGGAGGTTAGGTTAGGTTACGTTGGTTAGGTTAGGTTAGGTTAGGTTAGGTTAGGTTAGGTTAGGTTAGGCTCAAATTTAACCAGGAGACTCCAAATTTCGTTTTCTCACATAAACTTGATCGTAAATCACTCTAATCCACGATAGGTTACAGTACCTGCAATTTGGGGAGGTTAGGTTAGGTTACGTTGGTTAGGTTAGGTTAGGTTAGGTTAGGTTAGGTTAGGTTAGGTTAGGCTCAAATTTAACCAGGAGACTCCAAATTTCGTTTTCTCACATAAACTTGATCGTAAATCACTCTAATCCACGATAGGTTACAGTACCTGCAATTTGGGGAGGTTAGGTTAGGTTACGTTGGTTAGGTTAGGTTAGGTTAGGTTAGGTTAGGTTAGGTTAGGTTAGGCTCAAATTTAACCAGGAGACTCCAAATTTCGTTTTCTCACATAAACTTGATCGTAAATCACTCTAATCCACGATAGGTTACAGTACCTGCAAGTTGGGGAGGTTAGGTTAGGTTACGTTGGTTAGGTTAGGTTAGGTTAGGTTAGGTTAGGTTAGGTTAGGTTAGGCTCAAATTTAACCAGGAGACTCCAAATTTCGTTTTCTCACATAAACTTGATCGTAAATCACTCTAATCCACGATAGGTTACAGTACCTGCAATTTGGGGAGGTTAGGTTAGGTTACGTTGGTTAGGTTAGGTTAGGTTAGGTTAGGTTAGGTTAGGTTAGGCTCAAATTTAACCAGGAGACTCCAAATTTCGTTTTCTCACATAAACTTGATCGTAAATCACTCTAATCCACGATAGGTTACAGTACCTGCAATTTGGGGAGGTTAGGTTAGGTTACGTTGGTTAGGTTAGGTTAGGTTAGGTTAGGTTAGGTTAGGTTAGGTTAGGCTCAAATTTAACCAGGAGACTCCAAATTTCGTTTTCTCACATAAACTTGATCGTAAATCACTCTAATCCACGATAGGTTACAGTACCTGCAATTTGAGGAGGTTAGGTTAGGTTACGTTGGTTAGGTTAGGTTAGGTTAGGTTAGGTTAGGTTAGGTTAGGTTAGGCTCAAATTTAACCAGGAGACTCCAAATTTCGTTTTCTCACATAAACTTGATCGTAAATCACTCTAATCCACGATAGGTTACAGTACCTGCAATTTGGGGAGGTTAGGTTAGGTTACGTTGGTTAGGTTAGGTTAGGTTAGGTTAGGTTAGGTTAGGTTAGGTTAGGCTCAAATTTAACCAGGAGACTCCAAATTTCGTTTTCTCACATAAACTTGATCGTAAATCACTCTAATCCACGATAGGTTACAGTACCTGCAATTTGGGGAGGTTAGGTTAGGTTACGTTGGTTAGGTTAGGTTAGGTTAGGTTAGGTTAGGTTAGGTTAGGTTAGGCTCAAATTTAACCAGGAGACTCCAAATTTCGTTTTCTCACATAAACTTGATCGTAAATCACTCTAATCCACGATAGGTTACAGTACCTGCAATTTGGGGAGGTTAGGTTAGGTTACGTTGGTTAGGTTAGGTTAGGTTAGGTTAGGTTAGGTTAGGCTCAAATTTAACCAGGAGACTCCAAATTTCGTTTTCTCACATAAACTTGATCGTAAATCACTCTAATCCACGATAGGTTACAGTAGCTGCAATTTGGGGAGGTTAGGTTAGGTTACGTTGGTTAGGTTAGGTTAGGTTAGGTTAGGTTAGGTTAGGTTAGGTTAGGCTCAAATTTAACCAGGAGACTCCTAATTTCGTTTTCTCATATAAACTTGATCGTAAATCACTCTAATCCACGATAGGTTACAGTACCTGCAATTTGGGGAGGTTAGGTTAGGTTACGTTGGTTAGGTTAGGTTAGGTTAGGTTAGGTTAGGTTAGGTTAGGTTAGGCTCAAATTTAACCAGGAGACTCTAAATTTCATTTTCTCACATAAACTTGATCGTAAATCACTCTAATCCACGATAGGTTACAGTACCTGCAATTTGGGGAGGTTAGGTTAGGTTACGTTGGTTAGGTTAGGTTAGGTTAGGTTAGGTTAGGTTAGGTTAGGTTAGGCTCAAATTTAACCAGGAGACTCCAAATTTCGTTTTCTCACATAAACTTGATCGTAAATCACTCTAATCCACGATAGGTTACAGTACCTGCAATTTGGGGAGGTTAGGTTAGGTTACGTTGGTTAGGTTAGGTTAGGTTAGGTTAGGTTAGGTTAGGTTAGGTTAGACTCAAATTTAACCAGGAGACTCCAAATTTCGTTTTCTCACATAAACTTGATCGTAAATCACTCTAATCCACGATAGGTTACAGTACCTGCAATTTGGGGAGGTTAGGTTAGGTTACGTTGGTTAGGTTAGGTTAGGTTAGGTTAGGTTAGGTTAGGTTAGGTTAGGCTCAAATTTAACCAGGAGACTCCAAATTTCGTTTTCTCACATAAACTTGATCGTAAATCACTCTAATCCACGATAGGTTACAGTACCTGCAATTTGGGGAGGTTAGGTTAGGTTACGTTGGTTAGGTTAGGTTAGGTTAGGTTAGGTTAGGTTAGGTTAGGTTAGGCTCAAATTTAACCAGGAGACTCCAAATTTCGTTTTCTCTCATAAACTTGATCGTAAATCACTCTAATCCACGATAGGTTACAGTACCTGCAATTTGGGGAGGTTAGGTTAGGTTACGTTGGTTAGGTTAGGTTAGGTTAGGTTAGGTTAGGTTAGGTTAGGTTAGGCTCAAATTTAACCAGGAGACTCCAAATTTCGTTTTCTCACATAAACTTGATCGTAAATCACTCTAATCCACGATAGGTTACAGTACCTGCAATTTGGGGAGGTTAGGTTAGGTTACGTTGGTTAGGTTAGGTTAGGTTAGGTTAGGTTAGGTTAGGTTAGGTTAGGCTCAAATTTAACCAGGAGACTCCAAATTTCGTTTTCTCACATAAACTTGATCGTAAATCACTCTAATCCACGATAGGTTACAGTACCTGCAATTTGGGGAGGTTAGGTTAGGTTACGTTGGTTAGGTTAGGTTAGGTTAGGTTAGGTTAGGTTAGGTTAGGCTCAAATTTAACCAGGAGACTCCAAATTTCGTTTTCTCACATAAACTTGATCGTAAATCACTCTAATCCACGATAGGTTACAGTACCTGCAATTTGGGGAGGTTAGGTTAGGTTACGTTGGTTAGGTTAGGTTAGGTTAGGTTAGGTTAGGTTAGGTTAGGTTAGGTTAGGTTAGGCTCAAATTTAACCAGGAGACTCCAAATTTCGTTTTCTCACATAAACTTGATCGTAAATCACTCTAATCCACGATAGGTTACAGTACCTGCAATTTGGGGAGGTTAGGTTAGGTTACGTTGGTTAGGTTAGGTTAGGTTAGGTTAGGTTAGGTTAGGTTAGGTTAGGCTCAAATTTAACCAGGAGACTCCAAATTTCGTTTTCTCACATAAACTTGATCGTAAATCACTCTAATCCACGATAGGTTACAGTACCTGCAATTTGGGGAGGTTAGGTTAGGTTACGTTGGTTAGGTTAGGTTAGGTTAGGTTAGGTTAGGTTAGGTTAGGTTAGGCTCAAATTTAACCAGGAGACTCCAAATTTCGTTTTCTCACATAAACTTGATCGTAAATCACTCTAATCCACGATAGGTTACAGTACCTGCAATTTGGGGAGGTTAGGTTAGGTTACGTTGGTTAGGTTAGGTTAGGTTAGGTTAGGTTAGGTTAGGTTAGGTTAGGCTCAAATTTAACCAGGAGACTCCAAATTTCGTTTTCTCACATAAACTTGATCGTAAATCACTCTAATCCACGATAGGTTACAGTACCTGCAATTTGGGGAGGTTAGGTTAGGTTACGTTGGTTAGGTTAGGTTAGGTTAGGTTAGGTTAGGTTAGGTTAGGTTAGGCTCAAATTTAACCAGGAGACTCCAAATTTCGTTTTCTCACATAAACTTGATCGTAAATCACTCTAATCCACGATAGGTTACAGTACCTGCAATTTGGGGAGGTTAGGTTAGGTTACGTTGGTTAGGTTAGGTTAGGTTAGGTTAGGTTAGGTTAGGTTAGGTTAGGCTCAAATTTAACCAGGAGACTCCAAATTTCGTTTTCTCACATAAACTTGATCGTAAATCACTCTAATCCACGATAGGTTACAGTACCTGCAATTTGGGGAGGTTAGGTTAGGTTACGTTGGTTAGGTTAGGTTAGGTTAGGTTAGGTTAGGTTAGGTTAGGTTAGGCTCAAATTTAACCAGGAGACTCCAAATTTCGTTTTCTCACATAAACTTGATCGTAAATCACTCTAATCCACGATAGGTTACAGTACCTGCAATTTGGGGAGGTTAGGTTAGGTTACGTTGGTTAGGTTAGGTTAGGTTAGGTTAGGTTAGGTTAGGTTAGGCTCAAATTTAACCAGGAGACTCCAAATTTCGTTTTCTCACATAAACTTGATCGTAAATCACTCTAATCCACGATAGGTTACAGTACCTGCAATTTGGGGAGGTTAGGTTAGGTTACGTTGGTTAGGTTAGGTTAGGTTAGGTTAGGTTAGGTTAGGTTAGGTTAGGCTCAAATTTAACCAGGAGACTCCAAATTTCGTTTTCTCACATAAACTTGATCGTAAATCACTCTAATCCACGATAGGTTACAGTACCTGCAATTTGGGGAGGTTAGGTTAGGTTACGTTGGTTAGGTTAGGTTAGGTTAGGTTAGGTTAGGTTAGGTTAGGTTAGGCTCAAATTTAACCAGGAGACTCCAAATTTCGTTTTCTCACATAAACTTGATCGTAAATCACTCTAATCCACGATAGGTTACAGTACCTGCAATTTGGGGAGGTTAGGTTAGGTTACGTTGGTTAGGTTAGGTTAGGTTAGGTTAGGTTAGGTTAGGCTCAAATTTAACCAGGAGACTCCAAATTTCGTTTTCTCACATAAACTTGATCGTAAATCACTCTAATCCACGATAGGTTACAGTACCTGCAATTTGGGGAGGTTAGGTTAGGTTACGTTGGTTAGGTTAGGTTAGGTTAGGTTAGGTTAGGTTAGGTTAGGTTAGGCTCAAATTTAACCAGGAGACTCCAAATTTCGTTTTCTCACATAAACTTGATCGTAAATCACTCTAATCCACGATAGGTTACAGTACCTGCAATTTGGGGAGGTTAGGTTAGGTTACGTTGGTTAGGTTAGGTTAGGTTAGGTTAGGTTAGGTTAGGTTAGGTTAGGCTCAAATTTAACCAGGAGACTCCAAATTTCGTTTTCTCACATAAACTTGATCGTAAATCACTCTAATCCACGATAGGTTACAGTACCTGCAATTTGGGGAGGTTAGGTTAGGTTACGTTGGTTAGGTTAGGTTAGGTTAGGTTAGGTTAGGTTAGGTTAGGTTAGGCTCAAATTTAACCAGGAGACTCCAAATTTCGTTTTCTCACATAAACTTGATCGTAAATCACTCTAATCCACGATAGGTTACAGTACCTGCAATTTGGGGAGGTTAGGTTAGGTTACGTTGGTTAGGTTAGGTTAGGTTAGGTTAGGTTAGGTTAGGTTAGGTTAGGCTCAAATTTAACCAGGAGACTCCAAATTTCGTTTTCTCACATAAACTTGATCGTAAATCACTCTAATCCACGATAGGTTACAGTACCTGCAATTTGGGGAGGTTAGGTTAGGTTACGTTGGTTAGGTTAGGTTAGGTTAGGTTAGGTTAGGTTAGGTTAGGTTAGGCTCAAATTTAACCAGGAGACTCCAAATTTCGTTTTCTCACATAAACTTGATCGTAAATCACTCTAATCCACGATAGGTTACAGTACCTGCAATTTGGGGAGGTTAGGTTAGGTTACGTTGGTTAGGTTAGGTTAGGTTAGGTTAGGTTAGGTTAGGTTAGGTTAGGCTCAAATTTAACCAGGAGACTCCAAATTTCGTTTTCTCACATAAACTTGATCGTAAATCACTCTAATCCACGATAGGTTACAGTACCTGCAATTTGGGGAGGTTAGGTTAGGTTACGTTGGTTAGGTTAGGTTAGGTTAGGTTAGGTTAGGTTAGGTTAGGCTCAAATTTAACCAGGAGACTCCAAATTTCGTTTTCTCACATAAACTTGATCGTAAATCACTCTAATCCACGATAGGTTACAGTACCTGCAATTTGGGGAGGTTAGGTTAGGTTACGTTGGTTAGGTTAGGTTAGGTTAGGTTAGGTTAGGTTAGGTTAGGTTAGGCTCAAATTTAACCAGGAGACTCCAAATTTCGTTTTCTCACATAAACTTGATCCTAAATCACTCTAATCCACGATAGGTTACAGTACCTGCAATTTGGGGAGGTTAGGTTAGGTTACGTTGGTTAGGTTAGGTTAGGTTAGGTTAGGTTAGGTTAGGTTAGGTTAGGCTCAAATTTAACCAGGAGACTCCAAATTTCGTTTTCTCACATAAACTTGATCGTAAATCACTCTAATCCACGATAGGTTACAGTACCTGCAATTTGGGGAGGTTAGGTTAGGTTACGTTGGTTAGGTTAGGTTAGGTTAGGTTAGGTTAGGTTAGGTTAGGTTAGGCTCAAATTTAACCAGGAGACACCAAATTTCGTTTTCTCACATAAACTTGATCGTAAATCACTCTAATCCACGATAGGTTACAGTACCTGCAATTTGGGGAGGTTAGGTTAGGTTACGTTGGTTAGGTTAGGTTAGGTTAGGTTAGGTTAGGTTAGGTTAGGCTCAAATTTAACCAGGAGACTCCAAATTTCGTTTTCTCACATAAACTTGATCGTAAATCACTCTAATCCACGATAGGTTACAGTACCTGCAATTTGGGGAGGTTAGGTTAGGTTACGTTGGTTAGGTTAGGTTAGGTTAGGTTAGGTTAGGTTAGGTTAGGTTAGGCTCAAATTTAACCAGGAGACTCCAAATTTCGTTTTCTCACATAAACTTGATCGTAAATCACTCTAATCCACGATAGGTTACAGTACCTGCAATTTGGGGAGGTTAGGTTAGGTTACGTTGGTTAGGTTAGGTTAGGTTAGGTTAGGTTAGGTTAGGCTCAAATTTAACCAGGAGACTCCAAATTTCGTTTTCTCACATAAACTTGATCGTAAATCACTCTAATCCACGATAGGTTACAGTACCTGCAATTTGGGGAGGTTAGGTTAGGTTACGTTGGTTAGGTTAGGTTAGGTTAGGTTAGGTTAGGTTAGGTTAGGTTAGGCTCAAATTTAACCAGGAGACTCCAAATTTCGTTTTCTCACATAAACTTGATCGTAAATCACTCTAATCCACGATAGGTTACAGTACCTGCAATTTGGGGAGGTTAGGTTAGGTTACGTTGGTTAGGTTAGGTTAGGTTAGGTTAGGTTAGGTTAGGTTAGGTTAGGCTCAAATTTAACCAGGAGACTCCAAATTTCGTTTTCTCACATAAACTTGATCGTAAATCACTCTAATCCACGATAGGTTACAGTACCTGCAATTTGGGGAGGTTAGGTTAGGTTACGTTGGTTAGGTTAGGTTAGGTTAGGTTAGGTTAGGTTAGGTTAGGCTCAAATTTAACCAGGAGACTCCAAATTTCGTTTTCTCACATAAACTTGATCGTAAATCACTCTAATCCACGATAGGTTACAGTACCTGCAATTTGGGGAGGTTAGGTTAGGTTACGTTGGTTAGGTTAGGTTAGGTTAGGTTAGGTTAGGTTAGGTTAGGTTAGGCTCAAATTTAACCAGGAGACTCCAAATTTCGTTTTCTCACATAAACTTGATCGTAAATCACTCTAATCCACGATAGGTTACAGTACCTGCAATTTGGGGAGGTTAGGTTAGGTTACGTTGGTTAGGTTAGGTTAGGTTAGGTTAGGTTAGGTTAGGTTAGGTTAGGCTCAAATTTAACCAGGAGACTCCAAATTTCGTTTTCTCACATAAACTTGATCGTAAATCACTCTAATCCACGATAGGTTACAGTACCTGCAATTTGGGGAGGTTAGGTTAGGTTACGTTGGTTAGGTTAGGTTAGGTTAGGTTAGGTTAGGTTAGGTTAGGTTAGGCTCAAATTTAACCAGGAGACTCCAAATT
Source organism: Penaeus vannamei (assembly GCF_042767895.1). Lineage (NCBI taxonomy): Eukaryota > Metazoa > Arthropoda > Malacostraca > Decapoda > Penaeidae > Penaeus > Penaeus vannamei. The sequence continues at coordinate 710,271 of NC_091592.1, read as the reverse complement.
TCGTTTTCTCACATAAACTTGATCGTAAATCACTCTAATCCACGATAGGTTACAGTACCTGCAATTTGGGGAGGTTAGGTTAGGTTACGTTGGTTAGGTTAGGTTAGGTTAGGTTAGGTTAGGTTAGGTTAGGTTAGGCTCAAATTTAACCAGGAGACTCCAAATTTCGTTTTCTCACATAAACTTGATCGTAAATCACTCTAATCCACGATAGGTTACAGTACCTGCAATTTGGGGAGGTTAGGTTAGGTTACGTTGGTTAGGTTAGGTTAGGTTAGGTTAGGTTAGGTTAGGCTCAAATTTAACCAGGAGACTCCAAATTTCGTTTTCTCACATAAACTTGATCGTAAATCACTCTAATCCACGATAGGTTACAGTACCTGCAATTTGGGGAGGTTAGGTTAGGTTACGTTGGTTAGGTTAGGTTAGGTTAGGTTAGGTTAGGTTAGGCTCAAATTTAACCAGGAGACTCCAAATTTCGTTTTCTCACATAAACTTGATCGTAAATCACTCTAATCCACGATAGGTTACAGTACCTGCAATTTGGGGAGGTTAGGTTAGGTTACGTTGGTTAGGTTAGGTTAGGTTAGGTTAGGTTAGGTTAGGTTAGGTTAGGCTCAAATTTAACCAGGAGACTCCAAATTTCGTTTTCTCACATAAACTTGATCGTAAATCACTCTAATCCACGATAGGTTACAGTACCTGCAATTTGGGGAGGTTAGGTTAGGTTACGTTGGTTAGGTTAGGTTAGGTTAGGTTAGGTTAGGTTAGGTTAGGTTAGGCTCAAATTTAACCAGGAGACTCCAAATTTCGTTTTCTCACATAAACTTGATCGTAAATCACTCTAATCCACGATAGGTTACAGTACCTGCAATTTGGGGAGGTTAGGTTAGGTTACGTTGGTTAGGTTAGGTTAGGTTAGGTTAGGTTAGGTTAGGTTAGGCTCAAATTTAACCAGGAGACTCCAAATTTCGTTTTCTCACATAAACTTGATCGTAAATCACTCTAATCCACGATAGGTTACAGTACCTGCAATTTGGGGAGGTTAGGTTAGGTTACGTTGGTTAGGTTAGGTTAGGTTAGGTTAGGTTAGGTTAGGTTAGGTTAGGCTCAAATTTAACCAGGAGACTCCAAATTTCGTTTTCTCACATAAACTTGATCGTAAATCACTCTAATCCACGATAGGTTACAGTACCTGCAATTTGGGGAGGTTAGGTTAGGTTACGTTGGTTAGGTTAGGTTAGGTTAGGTTAGGTTAGGTTAGGTTAGGTTAGGCTCAAATTTAACCAGGAGACTCCTAATTTCGTTTTCTCACATAAACTTGATCGTAAATCACTCTAATCCACGATAGGTTACAGTACCTGCAATTTGGGGAGGTTAGGTTAGGTTACGTTGGTTAGGTTAGGTTAGGTTAGGTTAGGTTAGGTTAGGTTAGGTTAGGCTCAAATTTAACCAGGAGACTCCAAATTTCGTTTTCTCACATAAACTTGATCGTAAATCACTCTAATCCACGATAGGTTACAGTACCTGCAATTTGGGGAGGTTAGGTTAGGTTACGTTGGTTAGGTTAGGTTAGGTTAGGTTAGGTTAGGTTAGGTTAGGTTAGGCTCAAATTTAACCAGGAGACTCCAAATTTCGTTTTCTCACATAAACTTGATCGTAAATCACTCTAATCCACGATAGGTTACAGTACCTGCAATTTGGGGAGGTTAGGTTAGGTTACGTTGGTTAGGTTAGGTTAGGTTAGGTTAGGTTAGGTTAGGTTAGGTTAGGCTCAAATTTAACCAGGAGACTCCAAATTTCGTTTTCTCACATAAACTTGATCGTAAATCACTCTAATCCACGATAGGTTACAGTACCTGCAATTTGGGAGGTTAGGTTAGGTTACGTTGGTTAGGTTAGGTTAGGTTAGGTTAGGTTAGGTTAGGTTAGGTTAGGCTCAAATTTAACCAGGAGACTCCAAATTTCGTTTTCTCACATAAACTTGATCGTAAATCACTCTAATCCACGATAGGTTACAGTACCTGCAATTTGGGGAGGTTAGGTTAGGTTACGTTGGTTAGGTTAGGTTAGGTTAGGTTAGGTTAGGTTAGGTTAGGTTAGGCTCAAATTTAACCAGGAGACTCCAAATTTCGTTTTCTCACATAAACTTGATCGTAAATCACTCTAATCCACGATAGGTTACAGTACCTGCAATTTGGGGAGGTTAGGTTAGGTTACGTTGGTTAGGTTAGGTTAGGTTAGGTTAGGTTAGGTTAGGTTAGGTTAGGTTAGGCTCAAATTTAACCAGGAGACTCCAAATTTCGTTTTCTCACATAAACTTGATCGTAAATCACTCTAATCCACGATAGGTTACAGTACCTGCAAGTTGGGGAGGTTAGGTTAGGTTACGTTGGTTAGGTTAGGTTAGGTTAGGTTAGGTTAGGTTAGGTTAGGTTAGGCTCAAATTTAACCAGGAGACTCCAAATTTCGTTTTCTCACATAAACTTGATCGTAAATCACTCTAATCCACGATAGGTTACAGTACCTGCAATTTGGGGAGGTTAGGTTAGGTTACGTTGGTTAGGTTAGGTTAGGTTAGGTTAGGTTAGGTTAGGTTAGGTTAGGTTAGGCTCAAATTTAACCAGGAGACTCCAAATTTCGTTTTCTCACATAAACTTGATCGTAAATCACTCTAATCCACGATAGGTTACAGTACCTGCAATTTGGGGAGGTTAGGTTAGGTTACGTTGGTTAGGTTAGGTTAGGTTAGGTTAGGTTAGGTTAGGTTAGGTTAGGCTCAAATTTAACCAGGAGACTCCAAATTTCGTTTTCTCACATAAACTTGATCGTAAATCACTCTAATCCACGATAGGTTACAGTACCTGCAATTTGGGGAGGTTAGGTTAGGTTACGTTGGTTAGGTTAGGTTAGGTTAGGTTAGGTTAGGTTAGGTTAGGTTAGGCTCAAATTTAACCAGGAGACTCCAAATTTCGTTTTCTCACATAAACTTGATCGTAAATCACTCTAATCCACGATAGGTTACAGTACCTGCAATTTGGGGAGGTTAGGTTAGGTTACGTTGGTTAGGTTAGGTTAGGTTAGGTTAGGTTAGGTTAGGTTAGGTTAGGCTCAAATTTAACCAGGAGACTCCAAATTTCGTTTTCTCACATAAACTTGATCGTAAATCACTCTAATCCACGATAGGTTACAGTACCTGCAATTTGGGGAGGTTAGGTTAGGTTACGTTGGTTAGGTTAGGTTAGGTTAGGTTAGGTTAGGTTAGGTTAGGTTAGGCTCAAATTTAACCAGGAGACTCCAAATTTCGTTTTCTCACATAAACTTGATCGTAAATCACTCTAATCCACGATAGGTTACAGTACCTGCAATTTGGGGAGGTTAGGTTAGGTTACGTTGGTTAGGTTAGGTTAGGTTAGGTTAGGTTAGGTTAGGTTAGGTTAGGCTCAAATTTAACCAGGAGACTCCAAATTTCGTTTTCTCACATAAACTTGATCGTAAATCACTCTAATCCACGATAGGTTACAGTACCTGCAATTTGGGGAGGTTAGGTTAGGTTACGTTGGTTAGGTTAGGTTAGGTTAGGTTAGGTTAGGTTAGGTTAGGTTAGGCTCAAATTTAACCAGGAGACTCCAAATTTCGTTTTCTCACATAAACTTGATCGTAAATCACTCTAATCCACGATAGGTTACAGTACCTGCAATTTGGGGAGGTTAGGTTAGGTTACGTTGGTTAGGTTAGGTTAGGTTAGGTTAGGTTAGGTTAGGTTAGGTTAGGCTCAAATTTAACCAGGAGACTCCAAATTTCGTTTTCTCACATAAACTTGATCGTAAATCACTCTAATCCACGATAGGTTACAGTACCTGCAATTTGGGGAGGTTAGGTTAGGTTACGTTGGTTAGGTTAGGTTAGGTTAGGTTAGGTTAGGTTAGGTTAGGTTAGGCTCAAATTTAACCAGGAGACTCCAAATTTCGTTTTCTCACATAAACTTGATCGTAAATCACTCTAATCCACGATAGGTTACAGTACCTGCAATTTGGGGAGGTTAGGTTAGGTTACGTTGGTTAGGTTAGGTTAGGTTAGGTTAGGTTAGGTTAGGTTAGGTTAGGCTCAAATTTAACCAGGAGACTCCAAATTTCGTTTTCTCACATAAACTTGATCGTAAATCACTCTAATCCACGATAGGTTACAGTACCTGCAATTTGGGGAGGTTAGGTTAGGTTACGTTGGTTAGGTTAGGTTAGGTTAGGTTAGGTTAGGTTAGGTTAGGTTAGGCTCAAATTTAACCAGGAGACTCCAAATTTCGTTTTCTCACATAAACTTGATCGTAAATCACTCTAATCCACGATAGGTTACAGTACCTGCAATTTGGGGAGGTTAGGTTAGGTTACGTTGGTTAGGTTAGGTTAGGTTAGGTTAGGTTAGGTTAGGTTAGGTTAGGCTCAAATTTAACCAGGAGACTCCAAATTTCGTTTTCTCACATAAACTTGATCGTAAATCACTCTAATCCACGATAGGTTACAGTACCTGCAATTTGGGGAGGTTAGGTTAGGTTACGTTGGTTAGGTTAGGTTAGGTTAGGTTAGGTTAGGTTAGGTTAGGCTCAAATTTAACCAGGAGACTCCAAATTTCGTTTTCTCACATAAACTTGATCGTAAATCACTCTAATCCACGATAGGTTACAGTACCTGCAATTTGGGGAGGTTAGGTTAGGTTACGTTGGTTAGGTTAGGTTAGGTTAGGTTAGGTTAGGTTAGGCTCAAATTTAACCAGGAGACTCCAAATTTCGTTTTCTCACATAAACTTGATCGTAAATCACTCTAATCCACGATAGGTTACAGTACCTGCAATTTGGGGAGGTTAGGTTAGGTTACGTTGGTTAGGTTAGGTTAGGTTAGGTTAGGTTAGGTTAGGTTAGGTTAGGCTCAAATTTAACCAGGAGACTCCAAATTTCGTTTTCTCACATAAACTTGATCGTAAATCACTCTAATCCACGATAGGTTACAGTACCTGCAATTTGGGGAGGTTAGGTTAGGTTACGTTGGTTAGGTTAGGTTAGGTTAGGTTAGGTTAGGTTAGGTTAGGTTAGGCTCAAATTTAACCAGGAGACTCCAAATTTCGTTTTCTCACATAAACTTGATCGTAAATCACTCTAATCCACGATAGGTTACAGTACCTGCAATTTGGGGAGGTTAGGTTAGGTTACGTTGGTTAGGTTAGGTTAGGTTAGGTTAGGTTAGGTTAGGTTAGGTTAGGCTCAAATTTAACCAGGAGACTCCAAATTTCGTTTTCTCACATAAACTTGATCGTAAATCACTCTAATCCACGATAGGTTACAGTACCTGCAATTTGGGGAGGTTAGGTTAGGTTACGTTGGTTAGGTTAGGTTAGGTTAGGTTAGGTTAGGTTAGGTTAGGTTAGGCTCAAATTTAACCAGGAGACTCCAAATTTCGTTTTCTCACATAAACTTGATCGTAAATCACTCTAATCCACGATAGGTTACAGTACCTGCAATTTGGGGAGGTTAGGTTAGGTTACGTTGGTTAGGTTAGGTTAGGTTAGGTTAGGTTAGGTTAGGTTAGGTTAGGCTCAAATTTAACCAGGAGACTCCAAATTTCGTTTTCTCACATAAACTTGATCGTAAATCACTCTAATCCACGATAGGTTACAGTACCTGCAATTTGGGGAGGTTAGGTTAGGTTACGTTGGTTAGGTTAGGTTAGGTTAGGTTAGGTTAGGTTAGGTTAGGTTAGGCTCAAATTTAACCAGGAGACTCCAAATTTCGTTTTCTCACATAAACTTGATCGTAAATCACTCTAATCCACGATAGGTTACAGTACCTGCAATTTGGGGAGGTTAGGTTAGGTTACGTTGGTTAGGTTAGGTTAGGTTAGGTTAGGTTAGGTTAGGTTAGGTTAGGCTCAAATTTAACCAGGAGACTCCAAATTTCGTTTTCTCACATAAACTTGATCGTAAATCACTCTAATCCACGATAGGTTACAGTACCTGCAATTTGGGGAGGTTAGGTTAGGTTACGTTGGTTAGGTTAGGTTAGGTTAGGTTAGGTTAGGTTAGGTTAGGTTAGGCTCAAATTTAACCAGGAGACTCCAAATTTCGTTTTCTCACATAAACTTGATCGTAAATCACTCTAATCCACGATAGGTTACAGTACCTGCAATTTGGGGAGGTTAGGTTAGGTTACGTTGGTTAGGTTAGGTTAGGTTAGGTTAGGTTAGGTTAGGTTAGGTTAGGCTCAAATTTAACCAGGAGACTCCAAATTTCGTTTTCTCACATAAACTTGATCGTAAATCACTCTAATCCACGATAGGTTACAGTACCTGCAATTTGGGGAGGTTAGGTTAGGTTACGTTGGTTAGGTTAGGTTAGGTTAGGTTAGGTTAGGTTAGGTTAGGTTAGGCTCAAATTTAACCAGGAGACTCCAAATTTCGTTTTCTCACATAAACTTGATCGTAAATCACTCTAATCCACGATAGGTTACAGTACCTGCAATTTGGGGAGGTTAGGTTAGGTTACGTTGGTTAGGTTAGGTTAGGTTAGGTTAGGTTAGGTTAGGTTAGGTTAGGCTCAAATTTAACCAGGAGACTCCAAATTTCGTTTTCTCACATAAACTTGATCGTAAATCACTCTAATCCACGATAGGTTACAGTACCTGCAATTTGGGGAGGTTAGGTTAGGTTACGTTGGTTAGGTTAGGTTAGGTTAGGTTAGGTTAGGTTAGGTTAGGTTAGGCTCAAATTTAACCAGGAGACTCCAAATTTCGTTTTCTCACATAAACTTGATCGTAAATCACTCTAATCCACGATAGGTTACAGTACCTGCAATTTGGGGAGGTTAGGTTAGGTTACGTTGGTTAGGTTAGGTTAGGTTAGGTTAGGTTAGGTTAGGTTAGGTTAGGCTCAAATTTAACCAGGAGACTCCAAATTTCGTTTTCTCACATAAACTTGATCGTAAATCACTCTAATCCACGATAGGTTACAGTACCTGCAATTTGGGGAGGTTAGGTTAGGTTACGTTGGTTAGGTTAGGTTAGGTTAGGTTAGGTTAGGTTAGGTTAGGTTAGGCTCAAATTTAACCAGGAGACTCCAAATTTCGTTTTCTCACATAAACTTGATCGTAAATCACTCTAATCCACGATAGGTTACAGTACCTGCAATTTGGGGAGGTTAGGTTAGGTTACGTTGGTTAGGTTAGGTTAGGTTAGGTTAGGTTAGGTTAGGTTAGGTTAGGCTCAAATTTAACCAGGAGACTCCAAATTTCGTTTTCTCACATAAACTTGATCGTAAATCACTCTAATCCACGATAGGTTACAGTACCTGCAATTTGGGGAGGTTAGGTTAGGTTACGTTGGTTAGGTTAGGTTAGGTTAGGTTAGGTTAGGCTCAAATTTAACCAGGAGACTCCAAATTTCGTTTTCTCACATAAACTTGATCGTAAATCACTCTAATCCACGATAGGTTACAGTACCTGCAATTTGGGGAGGTTAGGTTAGGTTACGTTGGTTAGGTTAGGTTAGGTTAGGTTAGGTTAGGTTAGGTTAGGTTAGGCTCAAATTTAACCAGGAGACTCCAAATTTCGTTTTCTCACATAAACTTGATCGTAAATCACTCTAATCCACGATAGGTTACAGTACCTGCAATTTGGGGAGGTTAGGTTAGGTTACGTTGGTTAGGTTAGGTTAGGTTAGGTTAGGTTAGGTTAGGTTAGGCTCAAATTTAACCAGGAGACTCCAAATTTCGTTTTCTCACATAAACTTGATCGTAAATCACTCTAATCCACGATAGGTTACAGTACCTGCAATTTGGGGAGGTTAGGTTAGGTTACGTTGGTTAGGTTAGGTTAGGTTAGGTTAGGTTAGGTTAGGTTAGGTTAGGCTCAAATTTAACCAGGAGACTCCAAATTTCGTTTTCTCACATAAACTTGATCGTAAATCACTCTAATCCACGATAGGTTACAGTACCTGCAATTTGGGGAGGTTAGGTTAGGTTACGTTGGTTAGGTTAGGTTAGGTTAGGTTAGGTTAGGTTAGGCTCAAATTTAACCAGGAGACTCCAAATTTCGTTTTCTCACATAAACTTGATCGTAAATCACTCTAATCCACGATAGGTTACAGTACCTGCAATTTGGGGAGGTTAGGTTAGGTTACGTTGGTTAGGTTAGGTTAGGTTAGGTTAGGTTAGGTTAGGTTAGGTTAGGCTCAAATTTAACCAGGAGACTCCAAATTTCGTTTTCTCACATAAACTTGATCGTAAATCACTCTAATCCACGATAGGTTACAGTACCTGCAATTTGGGGAGGTTAGGTTAGGTTACGTTGGTTAGGTTAGGTTAGGTTAGGTTAGGTTAGGTTAGGTTAGGTTAGGCTCAAATTTAACCAGGAGACTCCAAATTTCGTTTTCTCACATAAACTTGATCGTAAATCACTCTAATCCACGATAGGTTACAGTACCTGCAATTTGGGGAGGTTAGGTTAGGTTACGTTGGTTAGGTTAGGTTAGGTTAGGTTAGGTTAGGTTAGGTTAGGTTAGGCTCAAATTTAACCAGGAGACTCCAAATTTCGTTTTCTCACATAAACTTGATCGTAAATCACTCTAATCCACGATAGGTTACAGTACCTGCAATTTGGGGAGGTTAGGTTAGGTTACGTTGGTTAGGTTAGGTTAGGTTAGGTTAGGTTAGGTTAGGTTAGGTTAGGCTCAAATTTAACCAGGAGACTCCAAATTTCGTTTTCTCACATAAACTTGATCGTAAATCACTCTAATCCACGATAGGTTACAGTACCTGCAATTTGGGGAGGTTAGGTTAGGTTACGTTGGTTAGGTTAGGTTAGGTTAGGTTAGGTTAGGTTAGGTTAGGTTAGGCTCAAATTTAACCAGGAGACTCCAAATTTCGTTTTCTCACATAAACTTGATCGTAAATCACTCTAATCCACGATAGGTTACAGTACCTGCAATTTGGGGAGGTTAGGTTAGGTTACGTTGGTTAGGTTAGGTTAGGTTAGGTTAGGTTAGGTTAGGTTAGGCTCAAATTTAACCAGGAGACTCCAAATTTCGTTTTCTCACATAAACTTGATCGTAAATCACTCTAATCCACGATAGGTTACAGTACCTGCAATTTGGGGAGGTTAGGTTAGGTTACGTTGGTTAGGTTAGGTTAGGTTAGGTTAGGTTAGGTTAGGTTAGGTTAGGCTCAAATTTAACCAGGAGACTCCAAATTTCGTTTTCTCACATAAACTTGATCGTAAATCACTCTAATCCACGATAGGTTACAGTACCTGCAATTTGGGGAGGTTAGGTTAGGTTACGTTGGTTAGGTTAGGTTAGGTTAGGTTAGGTTAGGTTAGGTTAGGTTAGGCTCAAATTTAACCAGGAGACTCCAAATTTCGTTTTCTCACATAAACTTGATCGTAAATCACTCTAATCCACGATAGGTTACAGTACCTGCAATTTGGGGAGGTTAGGTTAGGTTACGTTGGTTAGGTTAGGTTAGGTTAGGTTAGGTTAGGTTAGGTTAGGTTAGGCTCAAATTTAACCAGGAGACTCCAAATTTCGTTTTCTCACATAAACTTGATCGTAAATCACTCTAATCCACGATAGGTTACAGTACCTGCAATTTGGGGAGGTTAGGTTAGGTTACGTTGGTTAGGTTAGGTTAGGTTAGGTTAGGTTAGGTTAGGTTAGGTTAGGCTCAAATTTAACCAGGAGACTCCAAATTTCGTTTTCTCACATAAACTTGATCGTAAATCACTCTAATCCACGATAGGTTACAGTACCTGCAATTTGGGGAGGTTAGGTTAGGTTACGTTGGTTAGGTTAGGTTAGGTTAGGTTAGGTTAGGTTAGGTTAGGTTAGGCTCAAATTTAACCAGGAGACTCCAAATTTCGTTTTCTCACATAAACTTGATCGTAAATCACTCTAATCCACGATAGGTTACAGTACCTGCAATTTGGGGAGGTTAGGTTAGGTTACGTTGGTTAGGTTAGGTTAGGTTAGGTTAGGTTAGGTTAGGTTAGGTTAGGCTCAAATTTAACCAGGAGACTCCAAATTTCGTTTTCTCACATAAACTTGATCGTAAATCACTCTAATCCACGATAGGTTACAGTACCTGCAATTTGGGGAGGTTAGGTTAGGTTACGTTGGTTAGGTTAGGTTAGGTTAGGTTAGGTTAGGTTAGGTTAGGTTAGGCTCAAATTTAACCAGGAGACTCCAAATTTCGTTTTCTCACATAAACTTGATCGTAAATCACTCTAATCCACGATAGGTTACAGTACCTGCAATTTGGGGAGGTTAGGTTAGGTTACGTTGGTTAGGTTAGGTTAGGTTAGGTTAGGTTAGGTTAGGTTAGGTTAGGCTCAAATTTAACCAGGAGACTCCAAATTTCGTTTTCTCACATAAACTTGATCGTAAATCACTCTAATCCACGATAGGTTACAGTACCTGCAATTTGGGGAGGTTAGGTTAGGTTACGTTGGTTAGGTTAGGTTAGGTTAGGTTAGGTTAGGTTAGGTTAGGTTAGGCTCAAATTTAACCAGGAGACTCCAAATTTCGTTTTCTCACATAAACTTGATCGTAAATCACTCTAATCCACGATAGGTTACAGTACCTGCAATTTGGGGAGGTTAGGTTAGGTTACGTTGGTTAGGTTAGGTTAGGTTAGGTTAGGTTAGGTTAGGTTAGGTTAGGCTCAAATTTAACCAGGAGACTCCAAATTTCGTTTTCTCACATAAACTTGATCGTAAATCACTCTAATCCACGATAGGTTACAGTACCTGCAATTTGGGGAGGTTAGGTTAGGTTACGTTGGTTAGGTTAGGTTAGGTTAGGTTAGGTTAGGTTAGGTTAGGTTAGGCTCAAATTTAACCAGGAGACTCCAAATTTCGTTTTCTCACATAAACTTGATCGTAAATCACTCTAATCCACGATAGGTTACAGTACCTGCAATTTGGGGAGGTTAGGTTAGGTTACGTTGGTTAGGTTAGGTTAGGTTAGGTTAGGTTAGGTTAGGTTAGGTTAGGCTCAAATTTAACCAGGAGACTCCAAATTTCGTTTTCTCACATAAACTTGATCGTAAATCACTCTAATCCACGATAGGTTACAGTACCTGCAATTTGGGGAGGTTAGGTTAGGTTACGTTGGTTAGGTTAGGTTAGGTTAGGTTAGGTTAGGTTAGGTTAGGTTAGGCTCAAATTTAACCAGGAGACTCCAAATTTCGTTTTCTCACATAAACTTGATCGTAAATCACTCTAATCCACGATAGGTTACAGTACCTGCAATTTGGGGAGGTTAGGTTAGGTTACGTTGGTTAGGTTAGGTTAGGTTAGGTTAGGTTAGGTTAGGTTAGGTTAGGCTCAAATTTAACCAGGAGACTCCAAATTTCGTTTTCTCACATAAACTTGATCGTAAATCACTCTAATCCACGATAGGTTACAGTACCTGCAATTTGGGGAGGTTAGGTTAGGTTACGTTGGTTAGGTTAGGTTAGGTTAGGTTAGGTTAGGTTAGGTTAGGTTAGGCTCAAATTTAACCAGGAGACTCCAAATTTCGTTTTCTCACATAAACTTGATCGTAAATCACTCTAATCCACGATAGGTTACAGTACCTGCAATTTGGGGAGGTTAGGTTAGGTTACGTTGGTTAGGTTAGGTTAGGTTAGGTTAGGTTAGGTTAGGTTAGGTTAGGCTCAAATTTAACCAGGAGACTCCAAATTTCGTTTTCTCACATAAACTTGATCGTAAATCACTCTAATCCACGATAGGTTACAGTACCTGCAATTTGGGGAGGTTAGGTTAGGTTACGTTGGTTAGGTTAGGTTAGGTTAGGTTAGGTTAGGTTAGGTTAGGTTAGGCTCAAATTTAACCAGGAGACTCCAAATTTCGTTTTCTCACATAAACTTGATCGTAAATCACTCTAATCCACGATAGGTTACAGTACCTGCAATTTGGGGAGGTTAGGTTAGGTTACGTTGGTTAGGTTAGGTTAGGTTAGGTTAGGTTAGGTTAGGTTAGGTTAGGCTCAAATTTAACCAGGAGACTCCAAATTTCGTTTTCTCACATAAACTTGATCGTAAATCACTCTAATCCACGATAGGTTACAGTACCTGCAATTTGGGGAGGTTAGGTTAGGTTACGTTGGTTAGGTTAGGTTAGGTTAGGTTAGGTTAGGTTAGGTTAGGTTAGGCTCAAATTTAACCAGGAGACTCCAAATTTCGTTTTCTCACATAAACTTGATCGTAAATCACTCTAATCCACGATAGGTTACAGTACCTGCAATTTGGGGAGGTTAGGTTAGGTTACGTTGGTTAGGTTAGGTTAGGTTAGGTTAGGTTAGGTTAGGCTCAAATTTAACCAGGAGACTCCAAATTTCGTTTTCTCACATAAACTTGATCGTAAATCACTCTAATCCACGATAGGTTACAGTACCTGCAATTTGGGGAGGTTAGGTTAGGTTACGTTGGTTAGGTTAGGTTAGGTTAGGTTAGGTTAGGTTAGGTTAGGTTAGGCTCAAATTTAACCAGGAGACTCCAAATTTCGTTTTCTCACATAAACTTGATCGTAAATCACTCTAATCCACGATAGGTTACAGTACCTGCAATTTGGGGAGGTTAGGTTAGGTTACGTTGGTTAGGTTAGGTTAGGTTAGGTTAGGTTAGGTTAGGTTAGGCTCAAATTTAACCAGGAGACTCCAAATTTCGTTTTCTCACATAAACTTGATCGTAAATCACTCTAATCCACGATAGGTTACAGTACCTGCAATTTGGGGAGGTTAGGTTAGGTTACGTTGGTTAGGTTAGGTTAGGTTAGGTTAGGTTAGGTTAGGTTAGGTTAGGCTCAAATTTAACCAGGAGACTCCAAATTTCGTTTTCTCACATAAACTTGATCGTAAATCACTCTAATCCACGATAGGTTACAGTACCTGCAATCTGGGGAGGTTAGGTTAGGTTACGTTGGTTAGGTTAGGTTAGGTTAGGTTAGGTTAGGTTAGGTTAGGCTCAAATTTAACCAGGAGACTCCAAATTTCGTTTTCTCACATAAACTTGATCGTAAATCACTCTAATCCACGATAGGTTACAGTACCTGCAATTTGGGGAGGTTAGGTTAGGTTACGTTGGTTAGGTTAGGTTAGGTTAGGTTAGGTTAGGTTAGGTTAGGTTAGGCTCAAATTTAACCAGGAGACTCCAAATTTCGTTTTCTCACATAAACTTGATCGTAAATCACTCTAATCCACGATAGGTTACAGTACCTGCAATTTGGGGAGGTTAGGTTAGGTTACGTTGGTTAGGTTAGGTTAGGTTAGGTTAGGTTAGGTTAGGTTAGGTTAGGCTCAAATTTAACCAGGAGACTCCAAATTTCGTTTTCTCACATAAACTTGATCGTAAATCACTCTAATCCACGATAGGTTACAGTACCTGCAATTTGGGGAGGTTAGGTTAGGTTACGTTGGTTAGGTTAGGTTAGGTTAGGTTAGGTTAGGTTAGGTTAGGTTAGGCTCAAATTTAACCAGGAGACCAAATTTCGTTTTCTCACATAAACTTGATCGTAAATCACTCTAATCCACGATAGGTTACAGTACCTGCAATTTGGGGAGGTTAGGTTAGGTTACGTTGGTTAGGTTAGGTTAGGTTAGGTTAGGTTAGGTTAGGTTAGGTTAGGCTCAAATTTAACCAGGAGACTCCAAATTTCGTTTTCTCACATAAACTTGATCGTAAATCACTCTAATCCACGATAGGTTACAGTACCTGCAATTTGGGGAGGTTAGGTTAGGTTACGTTGGTTAGGTTAGGTTAGGTTAGGTTAGGTTAGGTTAGGTTAGGTTAGGCTCAAATTTAACCAGGAGACTCCAAATTTCGTTTTCTCACATAAAGATCGTAAATCACTCTAATCCACGATAGGTTACAGTACCTGCAATTTGGGGAGGTTAGGTTAGGTTACGTTGGTTAGGTTAGGTTAGGTTAGGTTAGGTTAGGTTAGGTTAGGTTAGGCTCAAATTTAACCAGGAGACTCCAAATTTCGTTTTCTCACATAAACTTGATCGTAAATCACTCTAATCCACGATAGGTTACAGTACCTGCAATTTGGGGAGGTTAGGTTAGGTTACGTTGGTTAGGTTAGGTTAGGTTAGGTTAGGTTAGGTTAGGTTAGGTTAGGCTCAAATTTAACCAGGAGACTCCAAATTTCGTTTTCTCACATAAACTTGATCGTAAATCACTCTAATCCACGATAGGTTACAGTACCTGCAATTTGGGGAGGTTAGGTTAGGTTACGTTGGTTAGGTTAGGTTAGGTTAGGTTAGGTTAGGTTAGGTTAGGTTAGGCTCAAATTTAACCAGGAGACTCCAAATTTCGTTTTCTCACATAAACTTGATCGTAAATCACTCTAATCCACGATAGGTTACAGTACCTGCAATTTGGGGAGGTTAGGTTAGGTTACGTTGGTTAGGTTAGGTTAGGTTAGGTTAGGTTAGGTTAGGTTAGGTTAGGCTCAAATTTAACCAGGAGACTCCAAATTTCGTTTTCTCACATAAACTTGATCGTAAATCACTCTAATCCACGATAGGTTACAGTACCTGCAATTTGGGGAGGTTAGGTTAGGTTACGTTGGTTAGGTTAGGTTAGGTTAGGTTAGGTTAGGTTAGGTTAGGTTAGGCTCAAATTTAACCAGGAGACTCCAAATTTCGTTTTCTCACATAAACTTGATCGTAAATCACTCTAATCCACGATAGGTTACAGTACCTGCAATTTGGGGAGGTTAGGTTAGGTTACGTTGGTTAGGTTAGGTTAGGTTAGGTTAGGTTAGGTTAGGTTAGGTTAGGCTCAAATTTAACCAGGAGACTCCAAATTTCGTTTTCTCACATAAACTTGATCGTAAATCACTCTAATCCACGATAGGTTACAGTACCTGCAATTTGGGGAGGTTAGGTTAGGTTACGTTGGTTAGGTTAGGTTAGGTTAGGTTAGGTTAGGTTAGGTTAGGTTAGGCTCAAATTTAACCAGGAGACTCCAAATTTCGTTTTCTCACATAAACTTGATCGTAAATCACTCTAATCCACGATAGGTTACAGTACCTGCAATTTGGGGAGGTTAGGTTAGGTTACGTTGGTTAGGTTAGGTTAGGTTAGGTTAGGTTAGGTTAGGTTAGGTTAGGCTCAAATTTAACCAGGAGACTCCAAATTTCGTTTTCTCACATAAACTTGATCGTAAATCACTCTAATCCACGATAGGTTACAGTACCTGCAATTTGGGGAGGTTAGGTTAGGTTACGTTGGTTAGGTTAGGTTAGGTTAGGTTAGGTTAGGTTAGGCTCAAATTTAACCAGGAGACTCCAAATTTCGTTTTCTCACATAAACTTGATCGTAAATCACTCTAATCCACGATAGGTTACAGTACCTGCAATTTGGGGAGGTTAGGTTAGGTTACGTTGGTTAGGTTAGGTTAGGTTAGGTTAGGTTAGGTTAGGTTAGGTTAGGCTCAAATTTAACCAGGAGACTCCAAATTTCGTTTTCTCACATAAACTTGATCGTAAATCACTCTAATCCACGATAGGTTACAGTACCTGCAATTTGGGGAGGTTAGGTTAGGTTACGTTGGTTAGGTTAGGTTAGGTTAGGTTAGGTTAGGTTAGGTTAGGCTCAAATTTAACCAGGAGACTCCAAATTTCGTTTTCTCACATAAACTTGATCGTAAATCACTCTAATCCACGATAGGTTACAGTACCTGCAATTTGGGGAGGTTAGGTTAGGTTACGTTGGTTAGGTTAGGTTAGGTTAGGTTAGGTTAGGTTAGGTTAGGTTAGGCTCAAATTTAACCAGGAGACTCCAAATTTCGTTTTCTCACATAAACTTGATCGTAAATCACTCTAATCCACGATAGGTTACAGTACCTGCAATTTGGGGAGGTTAGGTTAGGTTACGTTGGTTAGGTTAGGTTAGGTTAGGTTAGGTTAGGTTAGGTTAGGTTAGGCTCAAATTTAACCAGGAGACTC
>NC_091592.1:661781-689281 GCF_042767895.1 Penaeus vannamei | reverse complement strand
CACTCTAATCCACGATAGGTTACAGTACCTGCAATTTGGGGAGGTTAGGTTAGGTTACGTTGGTTAGGTTAGGTTAGGTTAGGTTAGGTTAGGTTAGGTTAGGTTAGGCTCAAATTTAACCAGGAGACTCCAAATTTCGGTTTCTCACATAAACTTGATCGTAAATCACTCTAATCCACGATAAGTTACAGTACCTGCAATTTGGGGAGGTTAGGTTAGGTTACGTTGGTTAGGTTAGGTTAGGTTAGGTTAGGTTAGGTTAGGTTAGGTTAGGCTCAAATTTAACCAGGAGACTCCAAATTTCGTTTTCTCACATAAACTTGATCGTAAATCACTCTAATCCACGATAGGTTACAGTACCTGCAATTTGGGGAGGTTAGGTTAGGTTACGTTGGTTAGGTTAGGTTAGGTTAGGTTAGGTTAGGTTAGGTTAGGCTCAAATTTAACCAGGAGACTCCAAATTTCGTTTTCTCACATAAACTTGATCGTAAATCACTCTAATCCACGATAGGTTACAGTACCTGCAATTTGGGGAGGTTAGGTTAGGTTACGTTGGTTAGGTTAGGTTAGGTTAGGTTAGGTTAGGTTAGGTTAGGTTAGGCTCAAATTTAACCAGGAGACTCCAAATTTCGTTTTCTCACATAAACTTGATCGTAAATCACTCTAATCCACGATAGGTTACAGTACCTGCAATTTGGGGAGGTTAGGTTAGGTTACGTTGGTTAGGTTAGGTTAGGTTAGGTTAGGTTAGGTTAGGTTAGGTTAGGCTCAAATTTAACCAGGAGACTCCAAATTTCGTTTTCTCACATAAACTTGATCGTAAATCACTCTAATCCACGATAGGTTACAGTACCTGCAATTTGGGGAGGTTAGGTTAGGTTACGTTGGTTAGGTTAGGTTAGGTTAGGTTAGGTTAGGTTAGGTTAGGTTAGGCTCAAATTTAACCAGGAGACTCCAAATTTCGTTTTCTCACATAAACTTGATCGTAAATCACTCTAATCCACGATAGGTTACAGTACCTGCAATTTGGGGAGGTTAGGTTAGGTTACGTTGGTTAGGTTAGGTTAGGTTAGGTTAGGTTAGGTTAGGTTAGGCTCAAATTTAACCAGGAGACTCCAAATTTCGTTTTCTCACATAAACTTGATCGTAAATCACTCTAATCCACGATAGGTTACAGTACCTGCAATTTGGGGAGGTTAGGTTAGGTTACGTTGGTTAGGTTAGGTTAGGTTAGGTTAGGTTAGGTTAGGTTAGGTTAGGCTCAAATTTAACCAGGAGACTCCAAATTTCGTTTTCTCACATAAACTTGATCGTAAATCACTCTAATCCACGATAGGTTACAGTACCTGCAATTTGGGGAGGTTAGGTTAGGTTACGTTGGTTAGGTTAGGTTAGGTTAGGTTAGGTTAGGTTAGGTTAGGTTAGGCTCAAATTTAACCAGGAGACTCCAAATTTCGTTTTCTCACATAAACTTGATCGTAAATCACTCTAATCCACGATAGGTTACAGTACCTGCAATTTGGGGAGGTTAGGTTAGGTTACGTTGGTTAGGTTAGGTTAGGTTAGGTTAGGTTAGGTTAGGCTCAAATTTAACCAGGAGACTCCAAATTTCGTTTTCTCACATAAACTTGATCGTAAATCACTCTAATCCACGATAGGTTACAGTACCTGCAATTTGGGGAGGTTAGGTTAGGTTACGTTGGTTAGGTTAGGTTAGGTTAGGTTAGGTTAGGTTAGGTTAGGTTAGGCTCAAATTTAACCAGGAGACTCCAAATTTCGTTTTCTCACATAAACTTGATCGTAAATCACTCTAATCCACGATAGGTTACAGTACCTGCAATTTGGGGAGGTTAGGTTAGGTTACGTTGGTTAGGTTAGGTTAGGTTAGGTTAGGTTAGGTTAGGCTCAAATTTAACCAGGAGACTCCAAATTTCGTTTTCTCACATAAACTTGATCGTAAATCACTCTAATCCACGATAGGTTACAGTACCTGCAATTTGGGGAGGTTAGGTTAGGTTACGTTGGTTAGGTTAGGTTAGGTTAGGTTAGGTTAGGTTAGGTTAGGTTAGGCTCAAATTTAACCAGGAGACTCCAAATTTCGTTTTCTCACATAAACTTGATCGTAAATCACTCTAATCCACGATAGGTTACAGTACCTGCAATTTGGGGAGGTTAGGTTAGGTTACGTTAGGTTAGGTTAGGTTAGGTTAGGCTCAAATTTAACCAGGAGACTCCAAATTTCGTTTTCTCACATAAACTTGATCGTAAATCACTCTAATCCACGATAGGTTACAGTACCTGCAATTTGGGGAGGTTAGGTTAGGTTACGTTGGTTAGGTTAGGTTAGGTTAGGTTAGGTTAGGTTAGGTTAGGTTAGGCTCAAATTTAACCAGGAGACTCCAAATTTCGTTTTCTCACATAAACTTGATCGTAAATCACTCTAATCCACGATAGGTTACAGTACCTGCAATTTGGGGAGGTTAGGTTAGGTTACGTTGGTTAGGTTAGGTTAGGTTAGGTTAGGTTAGGTTAGGTTAGGTTAGGCTCAAATTTAACCAGGAGACTCCAAATTTCGTTTTCTCACATAAACTTGATCGTAGATCACTCTAATCCACGATAGGTTACAGTACCTGCAATTTGGGGAGGTTAGGTTAGGTTACGTTGGTTAGGTTAGGTTAGGTTAGGTTAGGTTAGGTTAGGTTAGGTTAGGCTCAAATTTAACCAGGAGACTCCAAATTTCGTTTTCTCACATAAACTTGATCGTAAATCACTCTAATCCACGATAGGTTACAGTACCTGCAATTTGGGGAGGTTAGGTTAGGTTACGTTGGTTAGGTTAGGTTAGGTTAGGTTAGGTTAGGTTAGGTTAGGTTAGGCTCAAATTTAACCAGGAGACTCCAAATTTCGTTTTCTCACATAAACTTGATCGTAAATCACTCTAATCCACGATAGGTTACAGTACCTGCAATTTGGGGAGGTTAGGTTAGGTTACGTTGGTTAGGTTAGGTTAGGTTAGGTTAGGTTAGGTTAGGTTAGGTTAGGCTCAAATTTAACCAGGAGACTCCAAATTTCGTTTTCTCACATAAACTTGATCGTAAATCACTCTAATCCACGATAGGTTACAGTACCTGCAATTTGGGGAGGTTAGGTTAGGTTACGTTGGTTAGGTTAGGTTAGGTTAGGTTAGGTTAGGTTAGGTTAGGTTAGGCTCAAATTTAACCAGGAGACTCCAAATTTCGTTTTCTCACATAAACTTGATCGTAAATCACTCTAATCCACGATAGGTTACAGTACCTGCAATTTGGGGAGGTTAGGTTAGGTTACGTTGGTTAGGTTAGGTTAGGTTAGGTTAGGTTAGGTTAGGTTAGGTTAGGCTCAAATTTAACCAGGAGACTCCAAATTTCGTTTTCTCACATAAACTTGATCGTAAATCACTCTAATCCACGATAGGTTACAGTACCTGCAATTTGGGGAGGTTAGGTTAGGTTACGTTGGTTAGGTTAGGTTAGGTTAGGTTAGGTTAGGTTAGGTTAGGTTAGGCTCAAATTTAACCAGGAGACTCCAAATTTCGTTTTCTCACATAAACTTGATCGTAAATCACTCTAATCCACGATAGGTTACAGTACCTGCAATTTGGGGAGGTTAGGTTAGGTTACGTTGGTTAGGTTAGGTTAGGTTAGGTTAGGTTAGGTTAGGCTCAAATTTAACCAGGAGACTCCAAATTTCGTTTTCTCACATAAACTTGATCGTAAATCACTCTAATCCACGATAGGTTACAGTACCTGCAATTTGGGGAGGTTAGGTTAGGTTACGTTGGTTAGGTTAGGTTAGGTTAGGTTAGGTTAGGTTAGGTTAGGTTAGGCTCAAATTTAACCAGGAGACTCCAAATTTCGTTTTCTCACATAAACTTGATCGTAAATCACTCTAATCCACGATAGGTTACAGTACCTGCAATTTGGGGAGGTTAGGTTAGGTTACGTTGGTTAGGTTAGGTTATGTTAGGTTAGGTTAGGTAGGGCTCAAATTTAACCAGGAGACTCCAAATTTCGTTTTCTCACATAAACTTGATCGTAAATCACTCTAATCCACGATAGGTTACAGTACCTGATATTTGGGGAGGTTAGGTTAGGTTACGTTGGTTAGGTTAGGTTAGGTTAGGTTAGGTTAGGTTAGGTTAGGTTAGGCTCAAATTTAACCAGGAGACTCCAAATTTCGTTTTCTCACATAAACTTGATCGTAAATCACTCTAATCCACGATAGGTTACAGTACCTGCAATTTGGGGAGGTTAGGTTAGGTTACGTTGGTTAGGTTAGGTTAGGTTAGGTTAGGTTAGGTTAGGTTAGGCTCAAATTTAACCAGGAGACTCCAAATTTCGTTTTCTCACATAAACTTGATCGTAAATCACTCTAATCCACGATAGGTTACAGTACCTGCAATTTGGGGAGGTTAGGTTAGGTTACGTTGGTTAGGTTAGGTTAGGTTAGGTTAGGTTAGGTTAGGTTAGGTTAGGCTCAAATTTAACCAGGAGACTCCAAATTTCGTTTTCTCACATAAACTTGATCGTAAATCACTCTAATCCACGATAGGTTACAGTACCTGCAATTTGGGGAGGTTAGGTTAGGTTACGTTGGTTAGGTTAGGTTAGGTTAGGTTAGGTTAGGTTAGGTTAGGCTCAAATTTAACCAGGAGACTCCAAATTTCGTTTTCTCACATAAACTTGATCGTAAATCACTCTAATCCACGATAGGTTACAGTACCTGCAATTTGGGGAGGTTAGGTTAGGTTACGTTGGTTAGGTTAGGTTAGGTTAGGTTAGGTTAGGTTAGGTTAGGTTAGGCTCAAATTTAACCAGGAGACTCCAAATTTCGTTTTCTCACATAAACTTGATCGTAAATCACTCTAATCCACGATAGGTTACAGTACCTGCAATTTGGGGAGGTTAGGTTAGGTTACGTTGGTTAGGTTAGGTTAGGTTAGGTTAGGTTAGGTTAGGTTAGGCTCAAATTTAACCAGGAGACTCCAAATTTCGTTTTCTCACATAAACTTGATCGTAAATCACTCTAATCCACGATAGGTTACAGTACCTGCAATTTGGGGAGGTTAGGTTAGGTTACGTTGGTTAGGTTAGGTTAGGTTAGGTTAGGTTAGGTTAGGTTAGGCTCAAATTTAACCAGGAGACTCCAAATTTCGTTTTCTCACATAAACTTGATCGTAAATCACTCTAATCCACGATAGGTTACAGTACCTGCAATTTGGGGAGGTTAGGTTAGGTTACGTTGGTTAGGTTAGGTTAGGTTAGGTTAGGTTAGGTTAGGTTAGGTTAGGCTCAAATTTAACCAGGAGACTCCAAATTTCGTTTTCTCACATAAACTTGATCGTAAATCACTCTAATCCACGATAGGTTACAGTACCTGCAATTTGGGGAGGTTAGGTTAGGTTACGTTGGTTAGGTTAGGTTAGGTTAGGTTAGGTTAGGTTAGGTTAGGTTAGGCTCAAATTTAACCAGGAGACTCCAAATTTCGTTTTCTCACATAAACTTGATCGTAAATCACTCTAATCCACGATAGGTTACAGTACCTGCAATTTGGGGAGGTTAGGTTAGGTTACGTTGGTTAGGTTAGGTTAGGTTAGGTTAGGTTAGGTTAGGTTAGGTTAGGCTCAAATTTAACCAGGAGACTCCAAATTTCGTTTTCTCACATAAACTTGATCGTAAATCACTCTAATCCACGATAGGTTACAGTACCTGCAATTTGGGGAGGTTAGGTTAGGTTACGTTGGTTAGGTTAGGTTAGGTTAGGTTAGGTTAGGTTAGGTTAGGCTCAAATTTAACCAGGAGACTCCAAATTTCGTTTTCTCACATAAACTTGATCGTAAATCACTCTAATCCACGATAGGTTACAGTACCTGCAATTTGGGGAGGTTAGGTTAGGTTACGTTGGTTAGGTTAGGTTAGGTTAGGTTAGGTTAGGTTAGGTTAGGTTAGGCTCAAATTTAACCAGGAGAGTCCAAATTTCGTTTTCTCACATAAACTTGATCGTAAATCACTCTAATCCACGATAGGTTACAGTACCTGCAATTTGGGGAGGTTAGGTTAGGTTACGTTGGTTAGGTTAGGTTAGGTTAGGTTAGGTTAGGTTAGGCTCAAATTTAACCAGGAGACTCCAAATTTCGTTTTCTCACATAAACTTGATCGTAAATCACTCTAATCCACGATAGGTTACAGTACCTGCAATTTGGGGAGGTTAGGTTAGGTTACGTTGGTTAGGTTAGGTTAGGTTAGGTTAGGTTAGGTTAGGTTAGGCTCAAATTTAACCAGGAGACTCCAAATTTCGTTTTCTCACATAAACTTGATCGTAAATCACTCTAATCCACGATAGGTTACAGTACCTGCAATTTGGGGAGGTTAGGTTAGGTTACGTTGGTTAGGTTAGGTTAGGTTAGGTTAGGTTAGGTTAGGTTAGGAAGGCTCAAATTTAACCAGGAGACTCCAAATTTCGTTTTCTCACATAAACTTGATCGTAAATCACTCTAATCCACGATAGGTTACAGTACCTGCAATTTGGGGAGGTTAGGTTAGGTTACGTTGGTTAGGTTAGGTTAGGTTAGGTTAGGTTAGGTTAGGTTAGGTTAGGCTCAAATTTAACCAGGAGACTCCAAATTTCGTTTTCTCACATAAACTTGATCGTAAATCACTCTAATCCACGATAGGTTACAGTACCTGCAATTTGGGGAGGTTAGGTTAGGTTACGTTGGTTAGGTTAGGTTAGGTTAGGTTAGGTTAGGTTAGGCTCAAATTTCACCAGGAGACTCCAAATTTCGTTTTCTCACATAAACTTGATCGTAAATCACTCTAATCCACGATAGGTTACAGTACCTGCAATTTGGGGAGGTTAGGTTAGGTTACGTTGGTTAGGTTAGGTTAGGTTAGGTTAGGTTAGGTTAGGTTAGGCTCAAATTTAACCAGGAGACTCCAAATTTCGTTTTCTCACATAAACTTGATCGTAAATCACTCTAATCCACGATAGCTTACAGTACCTGCAATTTGGGGAGGTTAGGTTAGGTTACGTTGGTTAGGTTAGGTTAGGTTAGGTTAGGTTAGGTTAGGTTAGGTTAGGCTCAAATTTAACCAGGAGACTCCAAATTTCGTTTTCTCACATAAACTTGATCGTAAATCACTCTAATCCACGATAGGTTACAGTACCTGCAATTTGGGGAGGTTAGGTTAGGTTACGTTGGTTAGGTTAGGTTAGGTTAGGTTAGGTTAGGTTAGGTTAGGTTAGGCTCAAATTTAACCAGGAGACTCCAAATTTCGTTTTCTCACATAAACTTGATCGTAAATCACTCTAATCCACGATAGGTTACAGTACCTGCAATTTGGGGAGGTTAGGTTAGGTTACGTTGGTTAGGTTAGGTTAGGTTAGGTTAGGTTAGGTTAGGCTCAAATTTAACCAGGAGACTCCAAATTTCGTTTTCTCACATAAACTTGATCGTAAATCACTCTAATCCACGATAGGTTACAGTACCTGCAATTTGGGGAGGTTAGGTTAGGTTACGTTGGTTAGGTTAGGTTAGGTTAGGTTAGGTTAGGTTAGGTTAGGTTAGGTTAGGCTCAAATTTAACCAGGAGACTCCAAATTTCGTTTTCTCACATAAACTTGATCGTAAATCACTCTAATCCACGATAGGTTACAGTACCTGCAATTTGGGGAGGTTAGGTTAGGTTACGTTGGTTAGGTTAGGTTAGGTTAGGTTAGGTTAGGTTAGGTTAGGCTCAAATTTAACCAGGAGACTCCAAATTTCGTTTTCTCACATAAACTTGATCGTAAATCACTCTAATCCACGATAGGTTACAGTACCTGCAATTTGGGGAGGTTAGGTTAGGTTACGTTGGTTAGGTTAGGTTAGGTTAGGTTAGGTTAGGTTAGGTTAGGTTAGGTTAGGTTAGGCTCAAATTTAACCAGGAGACTCCAAATTTCGTTTTCTCACATAAACTTGATCGTAAATCACTCTAATCCACGATAGGTTACAGTACCTGCAATTTGGGGAGGTTAGGTTAGGTTACGTTGGTTAGGTTAGGTTAGGTTAGGTTAGGTTAGGTTAGGCTCAAATTTAACCAGGAGACTCCAAATTTCGTTTTCTCACATAAACTTGATCGTAAATCACTCTAATCCACGATAGGTTACAGTACCTGCAATTTGGGGAGGTTAGGTTAGGTTACGTTGGTTAGGTTAGGTTAGGTTAGGTTAGGTTAGGTTAGGTTAGGCTCAAATTTAACCAGGAGACTCCAAATTTCGTTTTCTCACATAAACTTGATCGTAAATCACTCTAATCCACGATAGGTTACAGTACCTGCAATTTGGGGAGGTTAGGTTAGGTTACGTTGGTTAGGTTAGGTTAGGTTAGGTTAGGTTAGGTTAGGTTAGGTTAGGCTCAAATTTAACCAGGAGACTCCAAATTTCGTTTTCTCACATAAACTTGATCGTAAATCACTCTAATCCACGATAGGTTACAGTACCTGCAATTTGGGGAGGTTAGGTTAGGTTACGTTGGTTAGGTTAGGTTAGGTTAGGTTAGGTTAGGTTAGGTTAGGTTAGGCTCAAATTTAACCAGCAGACTCCAAATTTCGTTTTCTTACATAAACTTGATCGTAAATCACTCTAATCCACGATAGGTTACAGTACCTGCAATTTGGGGAGGTTAGGTTAGGTTACGTTGGTTAGGTTAGGTTAGGTTAGGTTAGGTTAGGTTAGGTTAGGCTCAAATTTAACCAGGAGACTCCAAATTTCGTTTTCTCACATAAACTTGATCGTAAATCACTCTAATCCACGATAGGTTACAGTACCTGCAATTTGGGGAGGTTAGGTTAGGTTACGTTGGTTAGGTTAGGTTAGGTTAGGTTAGGTTAGGTTAGGTTAGGTTAGGCTCAAATTTAACCAGGAGACTCCAAATTTCGTTTTCTCACATAAACTTGATCGTAAATCACTCTAATCCACGATAGGTTACAGTACCTGCAATTTGGGGAGGTTAGGTTAGGTTACGTTGGTTAGGTTAGGTTAGGTTAGGTTAGGTTAGGTTAGGCTCAAATTTAACCAGGAGACCCCAAATTTCGTTTTCTCACATAAACTTGATCGTAAATCACTCTAATCCACGATAGGTTACAGTACCTGCAATTTGGGGAGGTTAGGTTAGGTTACGTTGGTTAGGTTAGGTTAGGTTAGGTTAGGTTAGGTTAGGCTCAAATTTAACCAGGAGACTCCAAATTTCGTTTTCTCACATAAACTTGATCGTAAATCACTCTAATCCACGATAGGTTACAGTACCTGCAATTTGGGGAGGTTAGGTTAGGTTACGTTGGTTAGGTTAGGTTAGGTTAGGTTAGGTTAGGTTAGGCTCAAATTTAACCAGGAGACTCCAAATTTCGTTTTCTCACATAAACTTGATCGTAAATCACTCTAATCCACGATAGGTTACAGTACCTGCAATTTGGGGAGGTTAGGTTAGGTTACGTTGGTTAGGTTAGGTTAGGTTAGGTTAGGTTAGGTTAGGTTAGGCTCAAATTTAACCAGGAGACTCCAAATTTCGTTTTCTCACATAAACTTGATCGTAAATCACTCTAATCCACGATAGGTTACAGTACCTGCAATTTGGGGAGGTTAGGTTAGGTTACGTTGGTTAGGTTAGGTTAGGTTAGGTTAGGTTAGGTTAGGTTAGGCTCAAATTTAACCAGGAGACTCCAAATTTCGTTTTCTCACATAAACTTGATCGTAAATCACTCTAATCCACGATAGGTTACAGTACCTGCAATTTGGGGAGGTTAGGTTAGGTTACGTTGGTTAGGTTAGGTTAGGTTAGGTTAGGTTAGGTTAGGTTAGGCTCAAATTTAACCAGGAGACTCCAAATTTCGTTTTCTCACATAAACTTGATCGTAAATCACTCTAATCCACGATAGGTTACAGTACCTGCAATTTGGGGAGGTTAGGTTAGGTTACGTTGGTTAGGTTAGGTTAGGTTAGGTTAGGTTAGGTTAGGTTAGGTTAGGCTCAAATTTAACCAGGAGACTCCAAATTTCGTTTTCTCACATAAACTTGATCGTAAATCACTCTAATCCACGATAGGTTACAGTACCTGCAATTTGGGGAGGTTAGGTTAGGTTACGTTGGTTAGGTTAGGTTAGGTTAGGTTAGGTTAGGTTAGGTTAGGTTAGGCTCAAATTTAACCAGGAGACTCCAAATTTCGTTTTCTCACATAAACTTGATCGTAAATCACTCTAATCCACGATAGGTTACAGTACCTGCAATTTGGGGAGGTTAGGTTAGGTTACGTTGGTTAGGTTAGGTTAGGTTAGGTTAGGTTAGGTTAGGTTAGGTTAGGCTCAAATTTAACCAGGAGACTCCAAATTTCGTTTTCTCACATAAACTTGATCGTAAATCACTCTAATCCACGATAGGTTACAGTACCTGCAATTTGGGGAGGTTAGGTTAGGTTACGTTGGTTAGGTTAGGTTAGGTTAGGTTAGGTTAGGTTAGGTTAGGTTAGGTTAGGCTCAAATTTAACCAGGAGACTCCAAATTTCGTTTTCTCACATAAACTTGATCGTAAATCACTCTAATCCACGATAGGTTACAGTACCTGCAATTTGGGGAGGTTAGGTTAGGTTACGTTGGTTAGGTTAGGTTAGGTTAGGTTAGGTTAGGTTAGGTTAGGCTCAAATTTAACCAGGAGACTCCAAATTTCGTTTTCTCACATAAACTTGATCGTAAATCACTCTAATCCACGATAGGTTACAGTACCTGCAATTTGGGGAGGTTAGGTTAGGTTACGTTGGTTAGGTTAGGTTAGGTTAGGTTAGGTTAGGTTAGGTTAGGTTCGGCTCAAATTTAACCAGGAGACTCCAAATTTCGTTTTCTCACATAAACTTGATCGTAAATCACTCTAATCCACGATAGGTTACAGTACCTGCAATTTGGGGAGGTTAGGTTAGGTTACGTTGGTTAGGTTAGGTTAGGTTAGGTTAGGTTAGGTTAGGTTAGGTTAGGCTCAAATTTAACCAGGAGACTCCAAATTTCGTTTTCTCACATAAACTTGATCGTAAATCACTCTAATCCACGATAGGTTACAGTACCTGCAATTTGGGGAGGTTAGGTTAGGTTACGTTGGTTAGGTTAGGTTAGGTTAGGTTAGGCTCAAATTTAACCAGGAGACTCCAAATTTCGTTTTCTCACATAAACTTGATCGTAAATCACTCTAATCCACGATAGGTTACAGTACCTGCAATTTGGGGAGGTTAGGTTAGGTTACGTTGGTTAGGTTAGGTTAGGTTAGGTTAGGTTAGGTTAGGTTAGGTTAGGCTCAAATTTAACCAGGAGACTCCAAATTTCGTTTTCTCACATAAACTTGATCGTAAATCACTCTAATCCACGATAGGTTACAGTACCTGCAATTTGGGGAGGTTAGGTTAGGTTACGTTGGTTAGGTTAGGTTAGGTTAGGTTAGGTTAGGTTAGGTTAGGTTAGGCTCAAATTTAACCAGGAGACTCCAAATTTCGTTTTCTCACATAAACTTGATCGTAAATCACTCTAATCCACGATAGGTTACAGTACCTGCAATTTGGGGAGGTTAGGTTAGGTTACGTTGGTTAGGTTAGGTTAGGTTAGGTTAGGTTAGGTTAGGCTCAAATTTAACCAGGAGACTCCAAATTTCGTTTTCTCACATAAACTTGATCGTAAATCACTCTAATCCACGATAGGTTACAGTACCTGCAATTTGGGGAGGTTAGGTTAGGTTACGTTGGTTAGGTTAGGTTAGGTTAGGTTAGGTTAGGTTAGGTTAGGTTAGGCTCAAATTTAACCAGGAGACTCCAAATTTCGTTTTCTCACATAAACTTGATCGTAAATCACTCTAATCCACGATAGGTTACAGTACCTGCAATTTGGGGAGGTTAGGTTAGGTTACGTTGGTTAGGTTAGGTTAGGTTAGGTTAGGTTAGGTTAGGTTAGGTTAGGCTCAAATTTAACCAGGAGACTCCAAATTTCGTTTTCTCACATAAACTTGATCGTAAATCACTCTAATCCACGATAGGTTACAGTACCTGCAATTTGGGGAGGTTAGGTTAGGTTACGTTGGTTAGGTTAGGTTAGGTTAGGTTAGGTTAGGTTAGGTTAGGTTAGGCTCAAATTTAACCAGGAGACTCCAAATTTCGTTTTCTCACATAAACTTGATCGTAAATCACTCTAATCCACGATAGGTTACAGTACCTGCAATTTGGGGAGGTTAGGTTAGGTTACGTTGGTTAGGTTAGGTTAGGTTAGGTTAGGTTAGGTTAGGTTAGGTTAGGTTAGGCTCAAATTTAACCAGGAGACTCCAAATTTCGTTTTCTCACATAAACTTGATCGTAAATCACTCTAATCCACGATAGGTTACAGTACCTGCAATTTGGGGAGGTTAGGTTAGGTTACGTTGGTTAGGTTAGGTTAGGTTAGGTTAGGTTAGGTTAGGTTAGGTTAGGCTCAAATTTAACCAGGAGACTCCAAATTTCGTTTTCTCACATAAACTTGATCGTAAATCACTCTAATCCACGATAGGTTACAGTACCTGCAATTTGGGGAGGTTAGGTTAGGTTACGTTGGTTAGGTTAGGTTAGGTTAGGTTAGGTTAGGTTAGGTTAGGTTAGGCTCAAATTTAACCAGGAGACTCCAAATTTCGTTTTCTCACATAAACTTGATCGTAAATCACTCTAATCCACGATAGGTTACAGTACCTGCAATTTGGGGAGGTTAGGTTAGGTTACGTTGGTTAGGTTAGGTTAGGTTAGGTTAGGTTAGGTTAGGCTCAAATTTAACCAGGAGACTCCAAATTTCGTTTTCTCACATAAACTTGATCGTAAATCACTCTAATCCACGATAGGTTACAGTACCTGCAATTTGGGGAGGTTAGGTTAGGTTACGTTGGTTAGGTTAGGTTAGGTTAGGTTAGGTTAGGTTAGGTTAGGTTAGGCTCAAATTTAACCAGGAGACTCCAAATTTCGTTTTCTCACATAAACTTGATCGTAAATCACTCTAATCCACGATAGGTTACAGTACCTGCAATTTGGGGAGGTTAGGTTAGGTTACGTTGGTTAGGTTAGGTTAGGTTAGGTTAGGTTAGGTTAGGTTAGGTTAGGCTCAAATTTAACCAGGAGACTCCAAATTTCGTTTTCTCACATAAACTTGATCGTAAATCACTCTAATCCACGATAGGTTACAGTACCTGCAATTTGGGGAGGTTAGGTTAGGTTACGTTGGTTAGGTTAGGTTAGGTTAGGTTAGGTTAGGTTAGGTTAGGTTAGGCTCAAATTTAACCAGGAGACTCCAAATTTCGTTTTCTCACATAAACTTGATCGTAAATCACTCTAATCCACGATAGGTTACAGTACCTGCAATTTGGGGAGGTTAGGTTAGGTTACGTTGGTTAGGTTAGGTTAGGTTAGGTTAGGTTAGGTTAGGTTAGGTTAGGCTCAAATTTAACCAGGAGACTCCAAATTTCGTTTTCTCACATAAACTTGATCGTAAATCACTCTAATCCACGATAGGTTACAGTACCTGCAATTTGGGGAGGTTAGGTTAGGTTACGTTGGTTAGGTTAGGTTAGGTTAGGTTAGGTTAGGTTAGGTTAGGTTAGGCTCAAATTTAACCAGGAGACTCCAAATTTCGTTTTCTCACATAAACTTGATCGTAAATCACTCTAATCCACGATAGGTTACAGTACCTGCAATTTGGGGAGGTTAGGTTAGGTTACGTTGGTTAGGTTAGGTTAGGTTAGGTTAGGTTAGGTTAGGTTAGGTTAGGCTCAAATTTAACCAGGAGACTCCAAATTTCGTTTTCTCACATAAACTTGATCGTAAATCACTCTAATCCACGATAGGTTACAGTACCTGCAATTTGGGGAGGTTAGGTTAGGTTACGTTGGTTAGGTTAGGTTAGGTTAGGTTAGGTTAGGTTAGGTTAGGTTAGGCTCAAATTTAACCAGGAGACTCCAAATTTCGTTTTCTCACATAAACTTGATCGTAAATCACTCTAATCCACGATAGGTTACAGTACCTGCAATTTGGGGAGGTTAGGTTAGGTTACGTTGGTTAGGTTAGGTTAGGTTAGGTTAGGTTAGGTTAGGTTAGGTTAGGCTCAAATTTAACCAGGAGACTCCAAATTTCGTTTTCTCACATAAACTTGATCGTAAATCACTCTAATCCACGATAGGTTACAGTACCTGCAATTTGGGGAGGTTAGGTTAGGTTACGTTGGTTAGGTTAGGTTAGGTTAGGTTAGGTTAGGTTAGGTTAGGTGAGGCTCAAATTTAACCAGGAGACTCCAAATTTCGTTTTCTCACATAAACTTGATCGTAAATCACTCTAATCCCCGATAGGTTACAGTACCTGCAATTTGGGGAGGTTAGGTTAGGTTACGTTGGTTAGGTTAGGTTAGGTTAGGTTAGGTTAGGTTAGGTTAGGTTAGGCTCAAATTTAACCAGGAGACTCCAAATTTCGTTTTCTCACATAAACTTGATCGTAAATCACTCTAATCCACGATAGGTTACAGTACCTGCAATTTGGGGAGGTTAGGTTAGGTTACGTTGGTTAGGTTAGGTTAGGTTAGGTTAGGTTAGGTTAGGTTAGGTTAGGCTCAAATTTAACCAGGAGACTCCAAATTTCGTTTTCTCACATAAACTTGATCGTAAATCACTCTAATCCACGATAGGTTACAGTACCTGCAATTTGGGGAGGTTAGGTTAGGTTACGTTGGTTAGGTTAGGTTAGGTTAGGTTAGGTTAGGTTAGGTTAGGTTAGGTTAGGCTCAAATTTAACCAGGAGACTCCAAATTTCGTTTTCTCACATAAACTTGATCGTAAATCACTCTAATCCACGATAGGTTACAGTACCTGCAATTTGGGGAGGTTAGGTTAGGTTACGTTGGTTAGGTTAGGTTAGGTTAGGTTAGGTTAGGTTAGGTTAGGCTCAAATTTAACCAGGAGACTCCAAATTTCGTTTTCTCACATAAACTTGATCGTAAATCACTCTAATCCACGATAGGTTACAGTACCTGCAATTTGGGGAGGTTAGGTTAGGTTACGTTGGTTAGGTTAGGTTAGGTTAGGTTAGGTTAGGTTAGGTTAGGTTAGGCTCAAATTTAACCAGGAGACTCCAAATTTCGTTTTCTCACATAAACTTGATCGTAAATCACTCTAATCCACGATAGGTTACAGTACCTGCAATTTGGGGAGGTTAGGTTAGGTTACGTTGGTTAGGTTAGGTTAGGTTAGGTTAGGTTAGGTTAGGTTAGGTTAGGCTCAAATTTAACCAGGAGACTCCAAATTTCGTTTTCTCACATAAACTTGATCGTAAATCACTCTAATCCACGATAGGTTACAGTACCTGCAATTTGGGGAGGTTAGGTTAGGTTACGTTGGTTAGGTTAGGTTAGGTTAGGTTAGGTTAGGTTAGGTTAGGTTAGGCTCAAATTTAACCAGGAGACTCCAAATTTCGTTTTCTCACATAAACTTGATCGTAAATCACTCTAATCCACGATAGGTTACAGTACCTGCAATTTGGGGAGGTTAGGTTAGGTTACGTTGGTTAGGTTAGGTTAGGTTAGGTTAGGTTAGGTTAGGTTAGGCTCAAATTTAACCAGGAGACTCCAAATTTCGTTTTCTCACATAAACTTGATCGTAAATCACTCTAATCCACGATAGGTTACAGTACCTGCAATTTGGGGAGGTTAGGTTAGGTTACGTTGGTTAGGTTAGGTTAGGTTAGGTTAGGTTAGGTTAGGTTAGGTTAGGCTCAAATTTAACTAGGAGACTCTAAATTTCGTTTTCTCACATAAACTTGATCGTAAATCACTCTAATCCACGATAGGTTACAGTACCTGCAATTTGGGGAGGTTAGGTTAGGTTACGTTGGTTAGGTTAGGTTAGGTTAGGTTAGGTTAGGTTAGGTTAGGTTAGGCTCAAATTTAACCAGGAGACTCCAAATTTCGTTTTCTCACATAAACTTGATCGTAAATCACTCTAATCCACGATAGGTTACAGTACCTGCAATTTGGGGAGGTTAGGTTAGGTTACGTTGGTTAGGTTAGGTTAGGTTAGGTTAGGTTAGGTTAGGTTAGGCTCAAATTTAACCAGGAGACTCCAAATTTCGTTTTCTCACATAAACTTGATCGTAAATCACTCTAATCCACGATAGGTTACAGTACCTGCAATTTGGGGAGGTTAGGTTAGGTTACGTTGGTTAGGTTAGGTTAGGTTAGGTTAGGTTAGGTTAGGTTAGGTTAGGCTCAAATTTAACCAGGAGACTCCAAATTTCGTTTTCTCACATAAACTTGATCGTAAATCACTCTAATCCACGATAGGTTACAGTACCTGCAATTTGGGGAGGTTAGGTTAGGTTACGTTGGTTAGGTTAGGTTAGGTTAGGTTAGGTTAGGTTAGGTTAGGTTAGGCTCAAATTTAACCAGGAGACTCCAAATTTCGTTTTCTCACATAAACTTGATCGTAAATCACTCTAATCCACGATAGGTTACAGTACCTGCAATTTGGGGAGGTTAGGTTAGGTTACGTTGGTTAGGTTAGGTTAGGTTAGGTTAGGTTAGGTTAGGTTAGGTTAGGCTCAAATTTAACCAGGAGACTCCAAATTTCGTTTTCTCACATAAACTTGATCGTAAATCACTCTAATCCACGATAGGTTACAGTACCTGCAATTTGGGGAGGTTAGGTTAGGTTACGTTGGTTAGGTTAGGTTAGGTTAGGTTAGGTTAGGTTAGGCTCAAATTTAACCAGGAGACTCCAAATTTCGTTTTCTCACATAAACTTGATCGTAAATCACTCTAATCCACGATAGGTTACAGTACCTGCAATTTGGGGAGGTTAGGTTAGGTTACGTTGGTTAGGTTAGGTTAGGTTAGGTTAGGTTAGGTTAGGTTAGGCTCAAATTTAACCAGGAGACTCCAAATTTCGTTTTCTCACATAAACTTGATCGTAAATCACTCTAATCCACGATAGGTTACAGTACCTGCAATTTGGGGAGGTTAGGTTAGGTTACGTTGGTTAGGTTAGGTTAGGTTAGGTTAGGTTAGGTTAGGTTAGGTTAGGCTCAAATTTAACCAGGAGACTCCAAATTTCGTTTTCTCACATAAACTTGATCGTAAATCACTCTAATCCACGATAGGTTACAGTACCTGCAATTTGGGGAGGTTAGGTTAGGTTACGTTGGTTAGGTTAGGTTAGGTTAGGTTAGGTTAGGTTAGGTTAGGTTAGGCTCAAATTTAACCAGGAGACTCCAAATTTCGTTTTCTCACATAAACTTGATCGTAAATCACTCTAATCCACGATAGGTTACAGTACCTGCAATTTGGGGAGGTTAGGTTAGGTTACGTTGGTTAGGTTAGGTTAGGTTAGGTTAGGTTAGGTTAGGTTAGGTTAGGCTCAAATTTAACCAGGAGACTCCAAATTTCGTTTTCTCACATAAACTTGATCGTAAATCACTCTAATCCACGATAGGTTACAGTACCTGCAATTTGGGGAGGTTAGGTTAGGTTACGTTGGTTAGGTTAGGTTAGGTTAGGTTAGGTTAGGTTAGGTTAGGTTAGGCTCAAATTTAACCAGGAGACTCCAAATTTCGTTTTCTCACATAAACTTGATCGTAAATCACTCTAATCCACGATAGGTTACAGTACCTGCAATTTGGGGAGGTTAGGTTAGGTTACGTTGGTTAGGTTAGGTTAGGTTAGGTTAGGTTAGGTTAGGTTAGGCTCAAATTTAACCAGGAGACTCCAAATTTCGTTTTCTCACATAAACTTGATCGTAAATCACTCTAATCCACGATAGGTTACAGTACCTGCAATTTGGGGAGGTTAGGTTAGGTTACGTTGGTTAGGTTAGGTTAGGTTAGGTTAGGTTAGGTTAGGTTAGGTTAGGCTCAAATTTAACCAGGAGACTCCAAATTTCGTTTTCTCACATAAACTTGATCGTAAATCACTCTAATCCACGATAGGTTACAGTACCTGCAATTTGGGGAGGTTAGGTTAGGTTACGTTGGTTAGGTTAGGTTAGGTTAGGTTAGGTTAGGTTAGGTTAGGTTAGGCTCAAATTTAACCAGGAGACTCCAAATTTCGTTTTCTCACATAAACTTGATCGTAAATCACTCTAATCCACGATAGGTTACAGTACCTGCAATTTGGGGAGGTTAGGTTAGGTTACGTTGGTTAGGTTAGGTTAGGTTAGGTTAGGTTAGGTTAGGTTAGGCTCAAATTTAACCAGGAGACTCCAAATTTCGTTTTCTCACATAAACTTAATCGTAAATCACTCTAATCCAGGATAGGTTACAGTACCTGCAATTTGGGGAGGTTAGGTTAGGTTACGTTGGTTAGGTTAGGTTAGGTTAGGTTAGGTTAGGTTAGGTTAGGTTAGGCTCAAATTTAACCAGGAGACTCCAAATTTCGTTTTCTCACATAAACTTGATCGTAAATCACTCTAATCCACGATAGGTTACAGTACCTGCAATTTGGGGAGGTTAGGTTAGGTTACGTTGGTTAGGTTAGGTTAGGTTAGGTTAGGTTAGGTTAGGTTAGGTTAGGCTCAAATTTAACCAGGAGACTCCAAATTTCGTTTTCTCACATAAACTTGATCGTAAATCACTCTAATCCACGATAGGTTACAGTACCTGCAATTTGGGGAGGTTAGGTTAGGTTACGTTGGTTAGGTTAGGTTAGGTTAGGTTAGGTTAGGTTAGGTTAGGTTAGGCTCAAATTTAACCAGGAGACTCCAAATTTCGTTTTCTCACATAAACTTGATCGTAAATCACTCTAATCCACGATAGGTTACAGTACCTGCAATTTGGGGAGGTTAGGTTAGGTTACGTTGGTTAGGTTAGGTTAGGTTAGGTTAGGTTAGGTTAGGTTAGGTTAGGCTCAAATTTAACCAGGAGACTCCAAATTTCGTTTTCTCACATAAACTTGATCGTAAATCACTCTAATCCACGATAGGTTACAGTACCTGCAATTTGGGGAGGTTAGGTTAGGTTACGTTGGTTAGGTTAGGTTAGGTTAGGTTAGGTTAGGTTAGGTTAGGTTAGGCTCAAATTTAACCAGGAGACTCCAAATTTCGTTTTCTCACATAAACTTGATCGTAAATCACTCTAATCCACGATAGGTTACAGTACCTGCAATTTGGGGAGGTTAGGTTAGGTTACGTTGGTTAGGTTAGGTTAGGTTAGGTTAGGTTAGGTTAGGTTAGGTTAGGCTCAAATTTAACCAGGAGACTCCAAATTTCGTTTTCTCACATAAACTTGATCGTAAATCACTCTAATCCACGATAGGTTACAGTACCTGCAATTTGGGGAGGTTAGGTTAGGTTACGTTGGTTAGGTTAGGTTAGGTTAGGTTAGGTTAGGTTAGGTTAGGCTCAAATTTAACCAGGAGACTCCAAATTTCGTTTTCTCACATAAACTTGATCGTAAATCACTCTAATCCACGATAGGTTACAGTACCTGCAATTTGGGGAGGTTAGGTTAGGTTACGTTGGTTAGGTTAGGTTAGGTTAGGTTAGGTTAGGTTAGGTTAGGTTAGGCTCAAATTTAACCAGGAGACTCCAAATTTCGTTTTCTCACATAAACTTGATCGTAAATCACTCTAATCCACGATAGGTTACAGTACCTGCAATTTGGGGAGGTTAGGTTAGGTTACGTTGGTTAGGTTAGGTTAGGTTAGGTTAGGTTAGGTTAGGCTCAAATTTAACCAGGAGACTCCAAATTTCGTTTTCTCACATAAACTTGATCGTAAATCACTCTAATCCACGATAGGTTACAGTACCTGCAATTTGGGGAGGTTAGGTTAGGTTACGTTGGTTAGGTTAGGTTAGGTTAGGTTAGGTTAGGTTAGGCTCAAATTTAACCAGGAGACTCCAAATTTCGTTTTCTCACATAAACTTGATCGTAAATCACTCTAATCCACGATAGGTTACAGTACCTGCAATTTGGGGAGGTTAGGTTAGGTTACGTTGGTTAGGTTAGGTTAGGTTAGGTTAGGTTAGGTTAGGTTAGGTTAGGCTCAAATTTAACCAGGAGACTCCAAATTTCGTTTTCTCACATAAACTTGATCGTAAATCACTCTAATCCACGATAGGTTACAGTACCTGCAATTTGGGGAGGTTAGGGTAGGTTACGTTGGTTAGGTTAGGTTAGGTTAGGTTAGGTTAGGTTAGGTTAGGTTAGGCTCAAATTTAACCAGGAGACTCCAAATTTCGTTTTCTCACATAAACTTGATCGTAAATCACTCTAATCCACGATAGGTTACAGTACCTGCAATTTGGGGAGGTTAGGTTAGGTTACGTTGGTTAGGTTAGGTTAGGTTAGGTTAGGTTAGGTTAGGCTCAAATTTAACCAGGAGACTCCAAATTTCGTTTTCTCACATAAACTTGATCGTAAATCACTCTAATCCACGATAGGTTACAGTACCTGCAATTTGGGGAGGTTAGGTTAGGTTACGTTGGTTAGGTTAGGTTAGGTTAGGTTAGGTTAGGTTAGGTTAGGTTAGGCTCAAATTTAACCAGGAGACTCCAAATTTCGTTTTCTCACATAAACTTGATCGTAAATCACTCTAATCCACGATAGGTTACAGTACCTGCAATTTGGGGAGGTTAGGTTAGGTTACGTTGGTTAGGTTAGGTTAGGTTAGGTTAGGTTAGGTTAGGTTAGGTTAGGCTCAAATTTAACCAGGAGACTCCAAATTTCGTTTTCTCACATAAACTTGATCGTAAATCACTCTAATCCACGATAGGTTACAGTACCTGCAATTTGGGGAGGTTAGGTTAGGTTACGTTGGTTAGGTTAGGTTAGGTTAGGTTAGGTTAGGTTAGGTTAGGTTAGGCTCAAATTTAACCAGGAGACTCCAAATTTCGTTTTCTCACATAAACTTGATCGTAAATCACTCTAATCCACGATAGGTTACAGTACCTGCAATTTGGGGAGGTTAGGTTAGGTTACGTTGGTTAGGTTAGGTTAGGTTAGGTTAGGTTAGGTTAGGTTAGGTTAGGCTCAAATTTAACCAGGAGACTCCAAATTTCGTTTTCTCACATAAACTTGATCGTAAATCACTCTAATCCACGATAGGTTACAGTACCTGCAATTTGGGGAGGTTAGGTTAGGTTACGTTGGTTAGGTTAGGTTAGGTTAGGTTAGGTTAGGTTAGGTTAGGTTAGGCTCAAATTTAACCAGGAGACTCCAAATTTCGTTTTCTCACATAAACTTGATCGTAAATCACTCTAATCCACGATAGGTTACAGTACCTGCAATTTGGGGAGGTTAGGTTAGGTTACGTTGGTTAGGTTAGGTTAGGTTAGGTTAGGTTAGGTTAGGTTAGGTTAGGCTCAAATTTAACCAGGAGACTCCAAATTTCGTTTTCTCACATAAACTTGATCGTAAATCACTCTAATCCACGATAGGTTACAGTACCTGCAATTTGGGGAGGTTAGGTTAGGTTACGTTGGTTAGGTTAGGTTAGGTTAGGTTAGGTTAGGTTAGGTTAGGTTAGGCTCAAATTTAACCAGGAGACTCCAAATTTCGTTTTCTCACATAAACTTGATCGTAAATCACTCTAATCCACGATAGGTTACAGTACCTGCAATTTGGGGAGGTTAGGTTAGGTTACGTTGGTTAGGTTAGGTTAGGTTAGGTTAGGTTAGGTTAGGTTAGGTTAGGCTCAAATTTAACCAGGAGACTCCAAATTTCGTTTTCTCACATAAACTTGATCGTAAATCACTCTAATCCACGATAGGTTACAGTACCTGCAATTTGGGGAGGTTAGGTTAGGTTACGTTGGTTAGGTTAGGTTAGGTTAGGTTAGGTTAGGTTAGGTTAGGTTAGGCTCAAATTTAACCAGGAGACTCCAAATTTCGTTTTCTCACATAAACTTGATCGTAAATCACTCTAATCCACGATAGGTTACAGTACCTGCAATTTGGGGAGGTTAGGTTAGGTTACGTTGGTTAGGTTAGGTTAGGTTAGGTTAGGTTAGGTTAGGTTAGGTTAGGCTCAAATTTAACCAGGAGACTCCAAATTTCGTTTTCTCACATAAACTTGATCGTAAATCACTCTAATCCACGATAGGTTACAGTACCTGCAATTTGGGGAGGTTAGGTTAGGTTACGTTGGTTAGGTTAGGTTAGGTTAGGTTAGGTTAGGTTAGGTTAGGTTAGGCTCAAATTTAACCAGGAGACTCCAAATTTCGTTTTCTCACATAAACTTGATCGTAAATCACTCTAATCCACGATAGGTTACAGTACCTGCAATTTGGGGAGGTTAGGTTAGGTTACGTTGGTTAGGTTAGGTTAGGTTAGGTTAGGTTAGGTTAGGTTAGGTTAGGCTCAAATTTAACCAGGAGACTCCAAATTTCGTTTTCTCACATAAACTTGATCGTAAATCACTCTAATCCACGATAGGTTACAGTACCTGCAATTTGGGGAGGTTAGGTTAGGTTACGTTGGTTAGGTTAGGTTAGGTTAGGTTAGGTTAGGTTAGGTTAGGTTAGGCTCAAATTTAACCAGGAGACTCCAAATTTCGTTTTCTCACATAAACTTGATCGTAAATCACTCTAATCCACGATAGGTTACAGTACCTGCAATTTGGGGAGGTTAGGTTAGGTTACGTTGGTTAGGTTAGGTTAGGTTAGGTTAGGTTAGGTTAGGTTAGGTTAGGCTCAAATTTAACCAGGAGACTCCAAATTTCGTTTTCTCACATAAACTTGATCGTAAATCACTCTAATCCACGATAGGTTACAGTACCTGCAATTTGGGGAGGTTAGGTTAGGTTACGTTGGTTAGGTTAGGTTAGGTTAGGTTAGGTTAGGTTAGGTTAGGTTAGGCTCAAATTTAACCAGGAGACTCCAAATTTCGTTTTCTCACATAAACTTGATCGTAAATCACTCTAATCCACGATAGGTTACAGTACCTGCAATTTGGGGAGGTTAGGTTAGGTTACGTTGGTTAGGTTAGGTTAGGTTAGGTTAGGTTAGGTTAGGTTAGGTTAGGCTCAAATTTAACCAGGAGACTCCAAATTTCGTTTTCTCACATAAACTTGATCGTAAATCACTCTAATCCACGATAGGTTACAGTACCTGCAATTTGGGGAGGTTAGGTTAGGTTACGTTGGTTAGGTTAGGTTAGGTTAGGTTAGGTTAGGTTAGGTTAGGTTAGGCTCAAATTTAACCAGGAGACTCCAAATTTCGTTTTCTCACATAAACTTGATCGTAAATCACTCTAATCCACGATAGGTTACAGTACCTGCAATTTGGGGAGGTTAGGTTAGGTTACGTTGGTTAGGTTAGGTTAGGTTAGGTTAGGTTAGGTTAGGTTAGGTTAGGCTCAAATTTAACCAGGAGACTCCAAATTTCGTTTTCTCACATAAACTTGATCGTAAATCACTCTAATCCACGATAGGTTACAGTACCTGCAATTTGGGGAGGTTAGGTTAGGTTACGTTGGTTAGGTTAGGTTAGGTTAGGTTAGGTTAGGTTAGGTTAGGTTAGGCTCAAATTTAACCAGGAGACTCCAAATTTCGTTTTCTCACATAAACTTGATCGTAAATCACTCTAATCCACGATAGGTTACAGTACCTGCAATTTGGGGAGGTTAGGTTAGGTTACGTTGGTTAGGTTAGGTTAGGTTAGGTTAGGTTAGGTTAGGTTAGGTTAGGCTCAAATTTAACCAGGAGACTCCAAATTTCGTTTTCTCACATAAACTTGATCGTAAATCACTCTAATCCACGATAGGTTACAGTACCTGCAATTTGGGGAGGTTAGGTTAGGTTACGTTGGTTAGGTTAGGTTAGGTTAGGTTAGGTTAGGTTAGGTTAGGTTAGGCTCAAATTTAACCAGGAGACTCCAAATTTCGTTTTCTCACATAAACTTGATCGTAAATCACTCTAATCCACGATAGGTTACAGTAAATGCAATTTGGGGAGGTTCGGTTAGGTTACGTTGGTTAGGTTAGGTTAGGTTAGGTTAGGTTAGGTTAGGTTAGGTTAGGCTCAAATTTAACCAGGAGACTCCAAATTTCGTTTTCTCACATAAACTTGATCGTAAATCACTCTAATCCACGATAGGTTACAGTACCTGCAATTTGGGGAGGTTAGGTTAGGTTACGTTGGTTAGGTTAGGTTAGGTTAGGTTAGGTTAGGTTAGGTAAGGTTAGGCTCAAATTTAACCAGGAGACTCCAAATTTCGTTTTCTCACATAAACTTGATCGTAAATCTCTCTAATCCACGATAGGTTACAGTACCTGCAATTTGGGGAGGTTAGGTTAGGTTACGTTGGTTAGGTTAGGTTAGGTTAGGTTAGGTTAGGTTAGGTTAGGTTAGGCTCAAATTTAACCAGGAGACTCCAAATTTCGTTTTCTCACATAAACTTGATCGTAAATCACTCTAATCCACGATAGGTTACAGTACCTGCAATTTGGGGAGGTTAGGTTAGGTTACGTTGGTTAGGTTAGGTTAGGTTAGGTTAGGTTAGGTTAGGTTAGGTTAGGCTCAAATTTAACCAGGAGACTCCAAATTTCGTTTTCTCACATAAACTTGATCGTAAATCACTCTAATCCACGATAGGTTACAGTACCTGCAATTTGTGGAGGTTAGGTCAGGTTACGTTGGTTAGGTTAGGTTAGGTTAGGTTAGGTTAGGTTAGGTTAGGTTAGGCTCAAATTTAACCAGGAGACTCCAAATTTCGTTTTCTCACATAAAGATCGTAAATCACTCTAATCCACGATAGGTTACAGTACCTGCAATTTGGGGAGGTTAGGTTAGGTTACGTTGGTTAGGTTAGGTTAGGTTAGGTTAGGTTAGGTTAGGCTCAAATTTAACCAGGAGACTCCAAATTTCGTTTTCTCACATAAACTTGATCGTAAATGACTCTAATCCACGATAGGTTACAGTACCTGCAATTTGGGGAGGTTAGGTTAGGTTACGTTGGTTAGGTTAGGTTAGGTTAGGTTAGGTTAGGTTAGGTTAGGTTAGGCTCAAATTTAACCAGGAGACTCCAAATTTCGTTTTCTCACATAAACTTGATCGTAAATCACTCTAATCCACGATAGGTTACAGTACCTGCAATTTGGGGAGGTTAGGTTAGGTTACGTTGGTTAGGTTAGGTTAGGTTAGGTTAGGTTAGGTTAGGTTAGGTTAGGCTCAAATTTAACCAGGAGACTCCAAATTTCGTTTTCTCACATAAACTTGATCGTAAATCACTCTAATCCACGATAGGTTACAGTACCTGCAATTTGGGGAGGTTAGGTTAGGTTACGTTGGTTAGGTTAGGTTAGGTTAGGTTAGGTTAGGTTAGGCTCAAATTTAACCAGGAGACTCCAAATTTCGTTTTCTCACATAAACTTGATCGTAAATCACTCTAATCCACGATAGGTTACAGTACCTGCAATTTGGGGAGGTTAGGTTAGGTTACGTTGGTTAGGTTAGGTTAGGTTAGGTTAGGTTAGGTTAGGTTAGGTTAGGCTCAAATTTAACCAGGAGACTCCAAATTTCGTTTTCTCACATAAACTTGATCGTAAATCACTCTAATCCACGATAGGTTACAGTACCTGCAATTTGGGGAGGTTAGGTTAGGTTACGTT
The DNA here is from genome assembly GCF_042767895.1 of Penaeus vannamei. Lineage (NCBI taxonomy): Eukaryota > Metazoa > Arthropoda > Malacostraca > Decapoda > Penaeidae > Penaeus > Penaeus vannamei. The sequence goes on along the minus strand of NC_091592.1, from coordinate 663,647 downwards.
GGTTAGGTTAGGTTAGGTTAGGTTAGGTTAGGTTAGGTTAGGCTCAAATTTAACCAGGAGACTCCAAATTTCGTTTTCTCACATAAACTTGATCGTAAATCACTCTAATCCACGATAGGTTACAGTACCTGCAATTTGGGGAGGTTAGGTTAGGTTACGTTGGTTAGGTTAGGTTAGGTTAGGTTAGGTTAGGTTAGGTTAGGTTAGGCTCAAATTTAACCAGGAGACTCCAAATTTCGTTTTCTCACATAAACTTGATCGTAAATCACTCTAATCCACGATAGGTTACAGTACCTGCAATTTGGGGAGGTTAGGTTAGGTTACGTTGGTTAGGTTAGGTTAGGTTAGGTTAGGTTAGGTTAGGTTAGGTTAGGCTCAAATTTAACCAGGAGACTCCAAATTTCGTTTTCTCACATAAACTTGATCGTAAATCACTCTAATCCACGATAGGTTACAGTACCTGCAATTTGGGGAGGTTAGGTTAGGTTACGTTGGTTAGGTTAGGTTAGGTTAGGTTAGGTTAGGTTAGGTTAGGTTAGGCTCAAATTTAACCAGGAGACTCCAAATTTCGTTTTCTCACATAAACTTGATCGTAAATCACTCTAATCCACGATAGGTTACAGTACCTGCAATTTGGGGAGGTTAGGTTAGGTTACGTTGGTTAGGTTAGGTTAGGTTAGGTTAGGTTAGGTTAGGTTAGGCTCAAATTTAACCAGGAGACTCCAAATTTCGTTTTCTCACATAAACTTGATCGTAAATCACTCTAATCCACGATAGGTTACAGTACCTGCAATTTGGGGAGGTTAGGTTAGGTTACGTTGGTTAGGTTAGGTTAGGTTAGGTTAGGTTAGGTTAGGTTAGGTTAGGCTCAAATTTAACCAGGAGACTCCAAATTTCGTTTTCTCACATAAACTTGATCGTAAATCACTCTAATCCACGATAGGTTACAGTACCTGCAATTTGGGGAGGTTAGGTTAGGTTACGTTGGTTAGGTTAGGTTAGGTTAGGTTAGGTTAGGTTAGGTTAGGTTAGGTTAGGCTCAAATTTAACCAGGAGACTCCAAATTTCGTTTTCTCACATAAACTTGATCGTAAATCACTCTAATCCACGATAGGTTACAGTACCTGCAATTTGGGGAGGTTAGGTTAGGTTACGTTGGTTAGGTTAGGTTAGGTTAGGTTAGGTTAGGTTAGGTTAGGTTAGGCTCAAATTTAACCAGGAGACTCCAAATTTCGTTTTCTCACATAAACTTGATCGTAAATCACTCTAATCCACGATAGGTTACAGTAGCTGCAATTTGGGGAGGTTAGGTTAGGTTACGTTGGTTAGGTTAGGTTAGGTTAGGTTAGGTTAGGTTAGGTTAGGTTAGGCTCAAATTTAACCAGGAGACTCCAAATTTCGTTTTCTCACATAAACTTGATCGTAAATCACTCTAATCCACGATAGGTTACAGTACCTGCAATTTGGGGAGGTTAGGTTAGGTTACGTTGGTTAGGTTAGGTTAGGTTAGGTTAGGTTAGGTTAGGTTAGGTTAGGCTCAAATTTAACCAGGAGACTCCAAATTTCGTTTTCTCACATAAACTTGATCGTAAATCACTCTAATCCACGATAGGTTACAGTACCTGCAATTTGGGGAGGTTAGGTTAGGTTACGTTGGTTAGGTTAGGTTAGGTTAGGTTAGGTTAGGTTAGGTTAGGTTAGGCTCAAATTTAACCAGGAGACTCCAAATTTCGTTTTCTCACATAAACTTGATCGTAAATCACTCTAATCCACGATAGGTTACAGTACCTGCAATTTGGGGAGGTTAGGTTAGGTTACGTTGGTTAGGTTAGGTTAGGTTAGGTTAGGTTAGGTTAGGTTAGGTTA
>NC_091592.1:616480-661281 GCF_042767895.1 Penaeus vannamei | reverse complement strand
GGTTAGGTTACGTTGGTTAGGTTAGGTTAGGTTAGGTTAGGTTAGGCTCAAATTTAACCAGGAGACTCCAAATTTCGTTTTCTCACATAAACTTGATCGTAAATCACTCTAATCCACGATAGGTTACAGTACCTGGAATTTGGGGAGGTTAGGTTAGGTTACGTTGGTTAGGTTAGGTTACGTTAGGTTAGGTTAGGTTAGGCTCAAATTTAACCAGGAGACTCCAAATTTCGTTTTCTCACATAAACTTGATCGTAAATCACTCTAATCCACGATAGGTTACAGTACCTGCAATTTGGGGAGGTTAGGTTAGGTTACGTTGGTTAGGTTAGGTTAGGTTAGGTTAGGCCAGGTTAGGTTAGGTTAGGTTAGGTTAGGCTCAAATTTAACCAGGAGACTCCAAATTTCGTTTTCTCACATAAACTTGATCGTAAATCACTCTAATCCACGATAGGTTACAGTACCTGCAATTTGGGGAGGTTAGGTTAGGTTACGTTGGTTAGGTTAGGTTAGGTTAGGTTAGGTTAGGTTAGGCTCAAATTTAACCAGGAGACTCCAAATTTCGTTTTCTCACATAAACTTGATCGTAAATCACTCTAATCCACGATAGGTTACAGTACCTGCAATTTGGGGAGGTTAGGTTAGGTTACGTTGGTTAGGTTAGGTTAGGTTAGGTTAGGTTAGGTTAGGCTCAAATTTAACCAGGAGACTCCAAATTTCGTTTTCTCACATAAACTTGATCGTAAATCACTCTAATCCACGATAGGTTACAGTACCTGCAATTTGGGGAGGTTAGGTTAGGTTACGTTGGTTAGGTTAGGTTAGGTTAGGTTAGGTTAGGTTAGGCTCAAATTTAACCAGGAGACTCCAAATTTCGTTTTCTCACATAAACTTGATCGTAAATCACTCTAATCCACGATAGGTTACAGTACCTGCAATTTGGGGAGGTTAGGTTAGGTTACGTTGGTTAGGTTAGGTTAGGTTAGGTTAGGTTAGGTTAGGCTCAAATTTAACCAGGAGACTCCAAATTTCGTTTTCTCACATAAACTTGATCGTAAATCACTCTAATCCACGATAGGTTACAGTACCTGCAATTTGGGGAGGTTAGGTTAGGTTACGTTGGTTAGGTTAGGTTAGGTTAGGTTAGGTTAGGTTAGGCTCAAATTTAACCAGGAGACTCCAAATTTCGTTTTCTCACATAAACTTGATCGTAAATCACTCTAATCCACGATAGGTTACAGTACCTGCAATTTGGGGAGGTTAGGTTAGGTTACGTTGGTTAGGTTAGGTTAGGTTAGGTTAGGTTAGGTTAGGCTCAAATTTAACCAGGAGACTCCAAATTTCGTTTTCTCACATAAACTTGATCGTAAATCACTCTAATCCACGATAGGTTACAGTACCTGCAATTTGGGGAGGTTAGGTTAGGTTACGTTGGTTAGGTTAGGTTAGGTTAGGTTAGGTTAGGTTAGGCTCAAATTTAACCAGGAGACTCCAAATTTCGTTTTCTCACATAAACTTGATCGTAAATCACTCTAATCCACGATAGGTTACAGTACCTGCAATTTGGGGAGGTTAGGTTAGGTTACGTTGGTTAGGTTAGGTTAGGTTAGGTTAGGTTAGGTTAGGCTCAAATTTAACCAGGAGACTCCAAATTTCGTTTTCTCACATAAACTTGATCGTAAATCACTCTAATCCACGATAGGTTACAGTACCTGCAATTTGGGGAGGTTAGGTTAGGTTACGTTGGTTAGGTTAGGTTAGGTTAGGTTAGGTTAGGTTAGGCTCAAATTTAACCAGGAGACTCCAAATTTCGTTTTCTCACATAAACTTGATCGTAAATCACTCTAATCCACGATAGGTTACAGTACCTGCAATTTGGGGAGGTTAGGTTAGGTTACGTTGGTTAGGTTAGGTTAGGTTAGGTTAGGTTAGGTTAGGCTCAAATTTAACCAGGAGACTCCAAATTTCGTTTTCTCACATAAACTTGATCGTAAATCACTCTAATCCACGATAGGTTACAGTACCTGCAATTTGGGGAGGTTAGGTTAGGTTACGTTGGTTAGGTTAGGTTAGGTTAGGTTAGGTTAGGCTCAAATTTAACCAGGAGACTCCAAATTTCGTTTTCTCACATAAACTTGATCGTAAATCACTCTAATCCACGATAGGTTACAGTACCTGCAATTTGGGGAGGTTAGGTTAGGTTACGTTGGTTAGGTTAGGTTAGGTTAGGTTAGGTTAGGTTAGGCTCAAATTTAACCAGCAGACTCCAAATTTCGTTTTCTCACATAAACTTGATCGTAAATCACTCTAATCCACGATAGGTTACAGTACCTGCAATTTGGGGAGGTTAGGTTAGGTTACGTTGGTTAGGTTAGGTTAGGTTAGGTTAGGTTAGGTTAGGCTCAAATTTAACCAGGAGACTCCAAATTTCGTTTTCTCACATAAACTTGATCGTAAATCACTCTAATCCACGATAGGTTACAGTACCTGCAATTTGGGGAGGTTAGGTTAGGTTACGTTGGTTAGGTTAGGTTAGGTTAGGTTAGGTTAGGTTAGGCTCAAATTTAACCAGGAGACTCCAAATTTCGTTTTCTCACATAAACTTGATCGTAAATCACTCTAATCCACGATAGGTTACAGTACCTGCAATTTGGGGAGGTTAGGTTAGGTTACGTTGGTTAGGTTAGGTTAGGTTAGGTTAGGTTAGGTTAGGCTCAAATTTAACCAGGAGACTCCAAATTTCGTTTTCTCACATAAACTTGATCGTAAATCACTCTAATCCACGATAGGTTACAGTACCTGCAATTTGGGGAGGTTAGGTTAGGTTACGTTGGTTAGGTTAGGTTAGGTTAGGTTAGGTTAGGTTAGGTTAGGTTAGGCTCAAATTTAACCAGGAGACTCCAAATTTCGTTTTCTCACGTAAACTTGATCGTAAATCACTCTAATCCACGATAGGTTACAGTACCTGCAATTTGGGGAGGTTAGGTTAGGTTACGTTGGTTAGGTTAGGTTAGGTTAGGTTAGGTTAGGTTAGGCTCAAATTTAACCAGGAGACTCCAAATTTCGTTTTCTCACATAAACTTGATCGTAAATCACTCTAATCCACGATAGGTTACAGTACCTGCAATTTGGGGAGGTTAGGTTAGGTTACGTTGGTTAGGTTAGGTTAGGTTAGGTTAGGTTAGGCTCAAATTTAACCAGGAGACTCCAAATTTCGTTTTCTCACATAAACTTGATCGTAAATCACTCTAATCCACGATAGGTTACAGTACCTGCAATTTGGGGAGGTTAGGTTAGGTTACGTTGGTTAGGTTAGGTTAGGTTAGGTTAGGTTAGGTTAGGCTCAAATTTAACCAGGAGACTCCAAATTTCGTTTTCTCACATAAACTTGATCGTAAATCACTCTAATCCACGATAGGTTACAGTACCTGCAATTTGGGGAGGTTAGGTTAGGTTACGTTGGTTAGGTTAGGTTAGGTTAGGTTAGGCTCAAATTTAACCAGGAGACTCCAAATTTCGTTTTCTCACATAAACTTGATCGTAAATCACTCTAATCCACGATAGGTTACAGTACCTGCAATTTGGGGAGGTTAGGTTAGGTTACGTTGGTTAGGTTAGGTTAGGTTAGGTTAGGTTAGGTTAGGCTCAAATTTAACCAGGAGACTCCAAATTTCGTTTTCTCACATAAACTTGATCGTAAATCACTCTAATCCACGATAGGTTACAGTACCTGCAATTTGGGGAGGTTAGGTTAGGTTACGTTGGTTAGGTTAGGTTAGGTTAGGTTAGGTTAGGTTAGGCTCAAATTTAACCAGGAGACTCCAAATTTCGTTTTCTCACATAAACTTGATCGTAAATCACTCTAATCCACGATAGGTTACAGTACCTGCAATTTGGGGAGGTTAGGTTAGGTTACGTTGGTTAGGTTAGGTTAGGTTAGGTTAGGTTAGGTTAGGCTCAAATTTAACCAGGAGACTCCAAATATAGTTTTCTCACATAAACTTGATCGTAAATCACTTTAATCCACGATAGGTTACAGTACCTGCAATTTGGGGAGGTTAGGTTAGGTTACGTTGGTTAGGTTAGGTTAGGTTAGGTTAGGTTAGGTTAGGCTCAAATTTAACCAGGAGACTCCAAATTTCGTTTTCTCACATAAACTTGATCGTAAATCACTCTAATCCACGATAGGTTACAGTACCTGCAATTTGGGGAGGTTAGGTTAGGTTACGTTGGTTAGGTTAGGTTAGGTTAGGTTAGGTTAGGTTAGGCTCAAATTTAACCAGGAGACTCCAAATTTCGTTTTCTCACATAAACTTGATCGTAAATCACTCTAATCCACGATAGGTTACAGTACCTGCAGTTTGGGGAGGTTAGGTTAGGTTACGTTGGTTAGGTTCGGTTTTGTTAGGTTAGGTTAGGTTAGGTTAGGTTAGGCTCAAATTTAACCAGGAGACTCCAAATTTCGTTTTCTCACATAAACTTGATCGTAAATCACTCTAATCCACGATAGGTTACAGTACCTGCAATTTGGGGAGGTTAGGTTAGGTTACGTTGGTTAGCTTAGCTTAGGTTAGGTTAGGTTAGGTTAGGCTCAAATTTAACCAGGAGACTCCAAATTTCGTTTTCTCACATAAACTTGATCGTAAATCACTCTAATCCACGATAGGTTACAGTACCTGCAATTTGGGGAGGTTAGGTTAGGTTACGTTGGTTAGGTTAGGTTAGGTTAGGTTAGGTTAGGTTAGGCTCAAATTTAACCAGGAGACTCCAAATTTCGTTTTCTCACATAAACTTGATCGTAAATCACTCTAATCCACGATAGGTTACAGTACCTGCAATTTGGGGAGGTTAGGTTAGGTTACGTTGGTTAGGTTAGGTTAGGTTAGGTTAGGTTAGGTTAGGCTCAAATTTAACCAGGAGACTCCAAATTTCGTTTTCTCACATAAACTTGATCGTAAATCACTCTAATCCACGATAGGTTACAGTACCTGCAATTTGGGGAGGTTAGGTTAGGTTACGTTGGTTAGGTTAGGTTAGGTTAGGTTAGGTTAGGTTAGGCTCAAATTTAACCAGGAGACTCCAAATTTCGTTTTCTCACATAAACTTGATCGTAAATCACTCTAATCCACGATAGGTTACAGTACCTGCAATTTGGGGAGGTTAGGTTAGGTTACGTTGGTTAGGTTAGGTTAGGTTAGGTTAGGTTAGGTTAGGCTCAAATTTAACCAGGAGACTCCAAATTTCGTTTTCTCACATAAACTTGATCGTAAATCACTCTAATCCACGATAGGTTACAGTACCTGCAATTTGGGGAGGTTAGGTTAGGTTACGTTGGTTAGGTTAGGTTAGGTTAGGTTAGGTTAGGTTAGGCTCAAATTTAACCAGGAGACTCCAAATTTCGTTTTCTCACATAAACTTGATCGTAAATCACTCTAATCCACGATAGGTTACAGTACCTGCAATTTGGGGAGGTTAGGTTAGGTTACGTTGGTTAGGTTAGGTTAGGTTAGGTTAGGTTAGGTTAGGCTCAAATTTAACCAGGAGACTCCAAATTTCGTTTTCTCACATAAACTTGATCGTAAATCACTCTAATCCACGATAGGTTACAGTACCTGCAATTTGGGGAGGTTAGGTTAGGTTACGTTGGTTAGGTTAGGTTAGGTTAGGTTAGGTTAGGTTAGGCTCAAATTTAACCAGGAGACTCCAAATTTCGTTTTCTCACATAAACTTGATCGTAAATCACTCTAATCCACGATAGGTTACAGTACCTGCAATTTGGGGAGGTTAGGTTAGGTTACGTTGGTTAGGTTAGGTTAGGTTAGGTTAGGTTAGGTTAGGCTCAAATTTAACCAGGAGACTCCAAATTTCGTTTTCTCACATAAACTTGATCGTAAATCACTCTAATCCACGATAGGTTACAGTACCTGCAATTTGGGGAGGTTAGGTTAGGTTACGTTGGTTAGGTTAGGTTAGGTTAGGTTAGGTTAGGTTAGGCTCAAATTTAACCAGGAGACTCCAAATTTCGTTTTCTCACATAAACTTGATCGTAAATCACTCTAATCCACGATAGGTTACAGTACCTGCAATTTGGGGAGGTTAGGTTAGGTTACGTTGGTTAGGTTAGGTTAGGTTAGGTTAGGTTAGGTTAGGCTCAAATTTAACCAGGAGACTCCAAATTTCGTTTTCTCACATAAACTTGATCGTAAATCACTCTAATCCACGATAGGTTACAGTACCTGCAATTTGGGGAGGTTAGGTTAGGTTACGTTGGTTAGGTTAGGTTAGGTTAGGTTAGGTTAGGTTAGGCTCAAATTTAACCAGGAGACTCCAAATTTCGTTTTCTCACATAAACTTGATCGTAAATCACTCTAATCCACGATAGGTTACAGTACCTGCAATTTGGGGAGGTTAGGTTAGGTTACGTTGGTTAGGTTAGGTTAGGTTAGGTTAGGTTAGGTTAGGTTAGGCTCAAATTTAACCAGGAGACTCCAAATTTCGTTTTCTCACATAAACTTGATCGTAAATCACTCTAATCCACGATAGGTTACAGTACCTGCAATTTGGGGAGGTTAGGTTAGGTTACGTTGGTTAGGTTAGGTTAGGTTAGGTTAGGTTAGGTTAGGCTCAAATTTAACCAGGAGACTCCAAATTTCGTTTTCTCACATAAACTTGATCGTAAATCACTCTAATCCACGATAGGTTACAGTACCTGCAATTTGGGGAGGTTAGGTTAGGTTACGTTGGTTAGGTTAGGTTAGGTTAGGTTAGGTTAGGTTAGGCTCAAATTTAACCAGGAGACTCCAAATTTCGTTTTCTCACATAAACTTGATCGTAAATCACTCTAATCCACGATAGGTTACAGTACCTGCAATTTGGGGAGGTTAGGTTAGGTTACGTTGGTTAGGTTAGGTTAGGTTAGGTTAGGTTAGGTTAGGCTCAAATTTAACCAGGAGACTCCAAATTTCGTTTTCTCACATAAACTTGATCGTAAATCACTCTAATCCACGATAGGTTACAGTACCTGCAATTTGGGGAGGTTAGGTTAGGTTACGTTGGTTAGGTTCGGTTAGGTTAGGTTAGGTTAGGTTAGGCTCAAATTTAACCAGGAGACTCCAAATTTCGTTTTCTCACATAAACTTGATCGTAAATCACTCTAATCCACGATAGGTTACAGTACCTGCAATTTGGGGAGGTTAGGTTAGGTTACGTTGGTTAGGTTAGGTTAGGTTAGGTTAGGTTAGGTTAGGCTCAAATTTAACCAGGAGACTCCAAATTTCGTTTTCTCACATAAACTTGATCGTAAATCACTCTAATCCACGATAGGTTACAGTACCTGCAATTTGGGGAGGTTAGGTTAGGTTACGTTGGTTAGGTTAGGTTAGGTTAGGTTAGGTTAGGTTAGGTTAGGCTCAAATTTAACCAGGAGACTCCAAATTTCGTTTTCTCACATAAACTTGATCGTAAATCACTCTAATCCACGATAGGTTACAGTACCTGCAATTTGGGGAGGTTAGGTTAGGTTACGTTGGTTAGGTTAGGTTAGGTTAGGTTAGGTTAGGTTAGGCTCAAATTTAACCAGGAGACTCCAAATTTCGTTTTCTCACATAAACTTGATCGTAAATCACTCTAATCCACGATAGGTTACAGTACCTGCAATTTGGGGAGGTTAGGTTAGGTTACGTTGGTTAGGTTAGGTTAGGTTAGGTTAGGTTAGGTTAGGCTCAAATTTAACCAGGAGACTCCAAATTTCGTTTTCTCACATAAACTTGATCGTAAATCACTCTAATCCACGATAGGTTACAGTACCTGCAATTTGGGGAGGTTAGGTTAGGTTACGTTGGTTAGGTTAGGTTAGGTTAGGTTAGGTTAGGTTAGGCTCAAATTTAACCAGGAGACTCCAAATTTCGTTTTCTCACATAAACTTGATCGTAAATCACTCTAATCCACGATAGGTTACAGTACCTGCAATTTGGGGAGGTTAGGTTAGGTTACGTTGGTTAGGTTAGGTTAGGTTAGGTTAGGTTAGGTTAGGCTCAAATTTAACCAGGAGACTCCAAATTTCGTTTTCTCACATAAACTTGATCGTAAATCACTCTAATCCACGATAGGTTACAGTACCTGCAATTTGGGGAGGTTAGGTTAGGTTACGTTGGTTAGGTTAGGTTAGGTTAGGTTAGGTTAGGTTAGGCTCAAATTTAACCAGGAGACTCCAAATTTCGTTTTCTCACATAAACTTGATCGTAAATCACTCTAATCCACGATAGGTTACAGTACCTGCAATTTGGGGAGGTTAGGTTAGGTTACGTTGGTTAGGTTAGGTTAGGTTAGGTTAGGTTAGGTTAGGCTCAAATTTAACCAGGAGACTCCAAATTTCGTTTTCTCACATAAACTTGATCGTAAATCACTCTAATCCACGATAGGTTACAGTACCTGCAATTTGGGGAGGTTAGGTTAGGTTACGTTGGTTAGGTTAGGTTAGGTTAGGTTAGGTTAGGTTAGGCTCAAATTTAACCAGGAGACTCCAAATTTCGTTTTCTCACATAAACTTGATCGTAAATCACTCTAATCCACGATAGGTTACAGTACCTGCAATTTGGGGAGGTTAGGTTAGGTTACGTTGGTTAGGTTAGGTTAGGTTAGGTTAGGTTAGGTTAGGCTCAAATTTAACCAGGAGACTCCAAATTTCGTTTTCTCACATAAACTTGATCGTAAATCACTCTAATCCACGATAGGTTACAGTACCTGCAATTTGGGGAGGTTAGGTTAGGTTACGTTGGTTAGGTTAGGTTAGGTTAGGTTAGGTTAGGTTAGGCTCAAATTTAACCAGGAGACTCCAAATTTCGTTTTCTCACATAAACTTGATCGTAAATCACTCTAATCCACGATAGGTTACAGTACCTGCAATTTGGGGAGGTTAGGTTAGGTTACGTTGGTTAGGTTAGGTTAGGTTAGGTTAGGTTAGGTTAGGCTCAAATTTAACCAGGAGACTCCAAATTTCGTTTTCTCACATAAACTTGATCGTAAATCACTCTAATCCACGATAGGTTACAGTACCTGCAATTTGGGGAGGTTAGGTTAGGTTACGTTGGTTAGGTTAGGTTAGGTTAGGTTAGGTTAGGTTAGGCTCAAATTTAACCAGGAGACTCCAAATTTCGTTTTCTCACATAAACTTGATCGTAAATCACTCTAATCCACGATAGGTTACAGTACCTGCAATTTGGGGAGGTTAGGTTAGGTTACGTTGGTTAGGTTAGGTTAGGTTAGGTTAGGTTAGGTTAGGCTCAAATTTAACCAGGAGACTCCAAATTTCGTTTTCTCACATAAACTTGATCGTAAATCACTCTAATCCACGATAGGTTACAGTACCTGCAATTTGGGGAGGTTAGGTTAGGTTACGTTGGTTAGGTTAGGTTAGGTTAGGTTAGGTTAGGTTAGGCTCAAATTTAACCAGGAGACTCCAAATTTCGTTTTCTCACATAAACTTGATCGTAAATCACTCTAATCCACGATAGGTTACAGTACCTGCAATTTGGGGAGGTTAGGTTAGGTTACGTTGGTTAGGTTAGGTTAGGTTAGGTTAGGTTAGGTTAGGCTCAAATTTAACCAGGAGACTCCAAATTTCGTTTTCTCACATAAACTTGATCGTAAATCACTCTAATCCACGATAGGTTACAGTACCTGCAATTTGGGGAGGTTAGGTTAGGTTACGTTGGTTAGGTTAGGTTAGGTTAGGTTAGGTTAGGTTAGGCTCAAATTTAACCAGGAGACTCCAAATTTCGTTTTCTCACATAAACTTGATCGTAAATCACTCTAATCCACGATAGGTTACAGTACCTGCAATTTGGGGAGGTTAGGTTAGGTTACGTTGGTTAGGTTAGGTTAGGTTAGGTTAGGTTAGGTTAGGCTCAAATTTAACCAGGAGACTCCAAATTTCGTTTTCTCACATAAACTTGATCGTAAATCACTCTAATCCACGATAGGTTACAGTACCTGCAATTTGGGGAGGTTAGGTTAGGTTACGTTGGTTAGGTTAGGTTAGGTTAGGTTAGGTTAGGCTCAAATTTAACCAGGAGACTCCAAATTTCGTTTTCTCACATAAACTTGATCGTAAATCACTCTAATCCACGATAGGTTACAGTACCTGCAATTTGGGGAGGTTAGGTTAGGTTACGTTGGTTAGGTTAGGTTAGGTTAGGTTAGGTTAGGTTAGGCTCAAATTTAACCAGGAGACTCCAAATTTCGTTTTCTCACATAAACTTGATCGTAAATTACTCTAATCCACGATAGGTTACAGTACCTGCAATTTGGGGAGGTTAGGTTAGGTTACGTTGGTTAGGTTAGGTTAGGTTAGGTTAGGTTAGGTTAGGCTCAAATTTAACCAGGAGACTCCAAATTTCGTTTTCTCACATAAACTTGATCGTAAATCACTCTAATCCACGATAGGTTACAGTACCTGCAATTTGGGGAGGTTAGGTTAGGTTACGTTGGTTAGGTTAGGGTAGCTTAGGTTAGGTTAGGTTAGGTTCAAATTTAACCAGGAGACTCCAAATTTCGTTTTCTCACATAAACTTGATCGTAAATCACTCTACTCCACGATAGGTTACAGTACCTGCAATTTGGGGAGGTTAGGTTAGGTTACGTTGGTTAGGTTAGGTTAGGTTAGGTTAGGTTAGGTTAGGCTCAAATTTAACCAGGAGACTCCAAATTTCGTTTTCTCACATAAACTTGATCGTAAATCACTCTAATCCACGATAGGTTACAGTACCTGCAATTTGGGGAGGTTAGGTTAGTTTACGTTGGTTAGGTTAGGTTAGGTTAGGTTAGGTTAGGTTAGGCTCAAATTTAACCAGGAGACTCCAAATTTCGTTTTCTCACATAAACTTGATCGTAAATCACTCTAATCCACGATAGGTTACAGTACCTGCAATTTGGGGAGGTTAGGTTAGGTTACGTTGGTTAGGTTAGGTTAGGTTAGGTTAGGTTAGGTTAGGCTCAAATTTAACCAGGAGACTCCAAATTTCGTTTTCTCACATAAACTTGATCGTAAATCACTCTAATCCACGATAGGTTACAGTACCTGCAATTTGGGGAGGTTAGGTTAGGTTACGTTGGTTAGGTTAGGTTAGGTTAGGTTAGGTTAGGTTAGGCTCAAATTTAACCAGGAGACTCCAAATTTCGTTTTCTCACATAAACTTGATCGTAAATCACTCTAATCCACGATAGGTTACAGTACCTGCAATTTGGGGAGGTTAGGTTATGTTACGTTGGTTAGGTTAGGTTAGGTTAGGTTAGGTTAGGTTAGGCTCAAATTTAACCAGGAGACTCCATATTTCGTTTTCTCACATAAACTTGATCGTAAATCACTCTAATCCACGATAGGTTACAGTACCTGCAATTTGGGGAGGTTAGGTTAGGTTACGTTGGTTAGGTTAGGTTAGGTTAGGTTAGGTTAGGCTCAAATTTAACCAGGAGACTCCAAATTTCGTTTTCTCACATAAACTTGATCGTAAATCACTCTAATCCACGATAGGTTACAGTACCTGCAATTTGGGGGAGGTTAGGTTAGGTTAGGTTGGTTAGGTTCGGTTCGGTTAGGTTAGGTTAGGTTAGGTTAGGCTCAAATTTAACGAGGAGACTCCAAATTTCGTTTTCTCACATAAACTTGATCGTAAATCACTCTAATCCACGATAGGTTACAGTACCTGCAATTTGGGGAGGTTAGGTTAGGTTACGTTGGTTAGGTTAGGTTAGGTTAGGATAGGTTAGGCTCAAATTTAACCAGGAGACTCCAAATTTCGTTTTCTCACATAAACTTGATCGTAAATCACTCTAATCCACGATAGGTTACAGTACCTACAATTTGGGGAGGTTAGGTTAGGTTACGTTGGTTAGGTTCGGTTCGGTTAGGTTAGGTTAGGTTAGGTTAGGTTAGGCTCAAATTTAACCAGGAGACTCCAAATTTCGTTTTCTCACATAAACTTGATCGTAAATCACTCTAATCCACGATAGGTTACAGTACCTGCAATTTGGGGAGGTTAGGTTAGGTTACGTTGGTTCGGTTAGGTTAGGTTAGGTTAGGCTCAAATTTAACCAGGAGACTCCAAATTTCGTTTTCTCACATAAACTTGATCGTAAATCACTCTAATCCACGATAGGTTACAGTACCTGCAATTTGGGGAGGTTAGGTTAGGTTACGTTGGTTAGGTTAGGTTAGGTTAGGTTAGGTTAGGCTCAAATTTAACCAGGAGACTCCAAATTTCGTTTTCTCACATAAACTTGATCGTAAATCTCTTTAATCCACGATAGGTTACAGTACATGCAATTTGGGGAGGTTAGGTTAGGTTACGTTGGTTAGGTTAGGTTAGGTTAGGTTAGGTTAGGTTAGGTTAGGCTCAAATTTAACCAGGAGACTCCAAATTTCGTTTTCTCACATAAACTTGATCGTAAATCACTCTAATCCACGATAGGTTACAGTACCTGCAATTTGGGGAGGTTAGGTTAGGTTACGTTGGTTAGGTTAGGTTAGGTTAGGTTAGGTTAGGTTAGGCTCAAATTTAACCAGGAGACTCCAAATTTCGTTTTCTCACATAAACTTGATCGTAAATCACTCTAATCCACGATAGGTTACAGTACCTGCAATTTGGGGAGGTTAGGTTAGGTTACGTTGGTTAGGTTAGGTTAGGTTAGGTTAGGTTAGGTTAGGCTCAAATTTAACCAGGAGACTCCAAATTTCGTTTTCTCACATAAACTTGATCGTAAATCACTCTAATCCACGATAGGTTACAGTACCTGCAATTTGGGGAGGTTAGGTTAGGTTACTTTGGTTAGGTTCAGTTCGGTTAGGTTAGGTTAGGTTAGGTTAGGTTAGGCTCAAATTTAACCAGGAGACTCCAAATTTCGTTTTCTCACATAAACTTGATCGTAAATCACTCTAATCCACGATAGGTTACAGTACCTGCAATTTGTGGGAGGTTAGGTTAGGTTACGTTGGTTAGGTTCGGTTTGGTTAGGTTAGGTTAGGTTAGGCTCAAATTTAACCAGGAGACTCCAAATTTCGTTTTCTCACATAAACTTGATCGTAAATCACTCTAATCCACGATAGTTTACAGTACCTGCAATTTGGGGAGGTTAGGTTAGGTTACGTTGGTTAGGTTAGGGTAGCTTAGGTTAGGTTAGGTTAGGCTCAAATTTAACCAGGAGACTCCAAATTTCGTTTTCTCGCATAAACTTGATCGTAAATCACTCTAATCCACGATAGGTTACAGTACCTGCAATTTGGGGAGGTTAGGTTAGGTTACGTTGGTTAGGTTCGGTTCGGTTAGGTTAGGTTAGGTTAGGTTAGATTAGGCTCAAATTTAACCAGGAGACTCCAAATTTCGTTTTCTCACATAAACTTGATCGTAAATCACTCTAATCCACGATAGGTTACAGTACCTGCAATTTGGGGAGGTTAGGTTAGGTTACGTTGGTCAGGTTAGGTTAGGTTAGGTTAGGTTAGGTTAGGCTCAAATTTAACCAGGAGACCAAATTTCGTTTTCTCACATAAACTTGATCGTAAATCACTCTAATCCACGATAGGTTACAGTACCTGCAATTTGGGGAGGTTAGGTTAGGTTACGTTGGTTAGGTTAGGTTAGGTTAGGTTAGGTTAGGTTAGGCTCAAATTTAACCAGGAGACTCCAAATTTCGTTTTCTCACATAAACTTGATCGTAAATCACTCTAATCCACGATAGGTTACAGTACCTGCAATTTGGGGAGGTTAGGTTAGGTTACGTTGGTTAGGTTAGGTTAGGTTAGGTTAGGTTAGGTTAGGCTCAAATTTAACCAGGAGACTCCAAATTTCGTTTTCTCACATAAACTTGATCGTAAATCACTCTAATCCACGATAGGTTACAGTACCTGCAATTTGGGGAGGTTATGTTAGGTTACGTTGGTTAGGTTAGGTTAGGTTAGGTTAGGTTAGGTTAGGCTCAAATTTAACCAGGAGACTCCAAATTTCGTTTTCTCACATAAACTTGATCGTAAATCACTCTAATCCACGATAGGTTACAGTACCTGCAATTTGGGGAGGTTAGGTTAGGTTACGTTGGTTAGGTTAGGTTAGGTTAGGTTAGGTTAGGTTAGGCTCAAATTTAACCAGGAGACTCCAAATTTCGTTTTCTCACATAAACTTGATCGTAAATCACTCTAATCCACGATAGGTTACAGTACCTGCAATTTGGGGAGGTTAGGTTAGGTTACGTTGGTTAGGTTAGGTTAGGTTAGGTTAGGTTAGGTTAGGCTCAAATTTAACCAGGAGACTCCAAATTTCGTTTTCTCACATAAACTTGATCGTAAATCACTCTAATCCACGATAGGTTACAGTACCTGCAATTTGGGGAGGTTAGGTTAGGTTACGTTGGTTAGGTTAGGTTAGGTTAGGTTAGGTTAGGTTAGGCTCAAATTTAACCAGGAGACTCCAAATTTCGTTTTCTCACATAAACTTGATCGTAAATCACTCTAATCCACGATAGGTTACAGTACCTGCAATTTGGGGAGGTTAGGTTAGGTTACGTTGCTTAGGTTAGGTTAGGTTAGGTTAGGTTAGGCTCAAATTTAACCAGGAGACTCCAAATTTCGTTTTCTCACATAAACTTGATCGTAAATCACTCTAATCCACGATAAGTTACAGTACCTGTAATTTGGGGAGGTTAGGTTAGGTTACGTTGGTTAGGTTAGGTTAGGTTAGGTTAGGTTAGGTTAGGCTCAAATTTAACCAGGAGACTCCAAATTTCGTTTTCTCACATAAACTTGATCGTAAATCACTCTAATCCACGATAGGTTACAGTACCTGCAATTTGGGGAGGTTAGGTTAGGTTACGTTGGTTAGGTGAAGTTAGGTTAGGTTAGGTTAGGTTAGGCTCAAATTTAACCAGGAGACTCCAAATTTCGTTTTCTCACATAAACTTGATCGTAAATCACTCTAATCCACGATAGGTTACAGTACCTGCAATTTGGGGAGGTTAGGTTAGGTTACGTTGTTTAGGTTCGGTTCGGTTAGGTTAGGTTAGGTTAGGTTAGGTTAGGCTCAAATTTAACCAGGAGACTCCAAATTTCGTTTTCTCACATAAACTTGATCGTAAATCACTCTAATCCACGATAGGTTACAGTACCTGCAATTTGGGGAGGTTAGGTTAGGTTACGTTGGTTAGGTTAGGTTAGGTTAGGTTGGTTAGGTTAGGCTCAAATTTAACCAGGAGACTCCAAATTTCGTTTTCTCACATAAACTTGATCGTAAATCACTCTAATCCACGATAGGTTACAGTACCTGCAATTTGGGGAGGTTAGGTTAGGTTACGTTGGTTAGGTTAGGTTAGGTTAGGTTAGGTTAGGTTAGGCTCAAATTTAACCAGGAGACTCCAAATTTCGTTTTCTCACATAAACTTGATCGTAAATCACTCTAATCCACGATAGGTTACAGTACCTGCAATTTGGGGAGGTTAGGTTAGGTTACGTTGGTTAGGTTAGGTTAGGTTAGGTTAGGTTAGGTTAGGCTCAAATTTAACCAGGAGACTCCAAATTTCGTTTTCTCACATAAACTTGATCGTAAATCACTCTAATCCACGATAGGTTACAGTACCTGCAATTTGGGGAGGTTAGGTTAGGTTACGTTGGTTAGGTTAGGTTAGGTTAGGATAGGTTAGGTTAGGCTCAAATTTAACCAGGAGACTCCAAATTTCGTTTTCTCACATAAACTTGATCGTAAATCACTCTAATCCACGATAGGTTACAGTACCTGCAATTTGGGGAGGTTAGGTTAGGTTACGTTGGTTAGGTTAGGTTAGGTTAGGTTAGGTTAGGTTAGGCTCAAATTTAACCAGGAGACTCCAAATTTCGTTTTCTCACATAAACTTGATCGTAAATCACTCTAATCCACGATAGGTTACAGTACCTGCAATTTGGGGAGGTTAGGTTAGGTTACGTTGGTTAGGTTAGGTTAGGTTAGGTTAGGTTAGGTTAGGCTCAAATTTAACCAGGAGACTCCAAATTTCGTTTTCTCACATAAACTTGATCGTAAATCACTCTAATCCACGATAGGTTACAGTACCTGCAATTTGGGGAGGTTAGGTTAGGTTACGTTGGTTAGGTTAGGTTAGGTTAGGTTAGGTTAGGTTAGGCTCAAATTTAACCAGGAGACTCCAAATTTCGTTTTCTCACATAAACTTGATCGTAAATCACTCTAATCCACGATAGGTTACAGTACCTGCAATTTGGGGAGGTTAGGTTAGGTTACGTTGGTTAGGTTAGGTTAGGTTAGGTTAGGTTAGGTTAGGCTCAAATTTAACCAGGAGACTCCAAATTTCGTTTTCTCACATAAACTTGATCGTAAATCACTCTAATCCACGATAGGTTACAGTACCTGCAATTTGGGGAGGTTAGGTTAGGTTACGTTGGTTAGGTTAGGTTAGGTTAGGTTAGGTTAGGTTAGGCTCAAATTTAACCAGGAGACTCCAAATTTCGTTTTCTCACATAAACTTGATCGTAAATCACTCTAATCCACGATAGGTTACAGTACCTGCAATTTGGGGAGGTTAGGTTAGGTTACGTTGGTTAGGTTCGGTTCGGTTCGGTTAGGTTAGGTTAGGTTAGGTTAGGCTCAAATTTAACCAGGAGACTCCAAATTTCGTTTTCTCACATAAACTTGATCGTAAATCACTCTAATCCACGATAGGTTACAGTACCTGCAATTTGGGGAGGTTAGGTTAGGTTACGTTGGTTAGGTTAGGTTAGGTTAGGTTAGGTTAGGTTAGGCTCAAATTTAACCAGGAGACTCCAAATTTCGTTTTCTCACATAAACTTGATCGTAAATCACTCTAATCCACGATAGGTTACAGTACCTGCAATTTGGGGAGGTTAGGTTAGGTTACGTTGGTTAGGTTAGGTTAGGTTAGGTTAGGTTAGGTTAGGCTCAAATTTAACCAGGAGACTCCAAATTTCGTTTTCTCACATAAACTTGATCGTAAATCACTCTAATCCACGATAGGTTACAGTACCTGCAATTTGGGGAGGTTAGGTTAGGTTACGTTGGTTAGGTTAGGTTAGGTTAGGTTAGGTTAGGTTAGGCTCAAATTTAACCAGGAGACTCCAAATTTCGTTTTCTCACATAAACTTGATCGTAAATCACTCTAATCCACGATAGGTTACAGTACCTGCAATTTGGGGAGGTTAGGTTAGGTTACGTTGGTTAGGTTAGGTTAGGTTAGGTTAGGTTAGGTTAGGCTCAAATTTAACCAGGAGACTCCAAATTTCGTTTTCTCACATAAACTTGATCGTAAATCACTCTAATCCACGATAGGTTACAGTACCTGCAATTTGGGGAGGTTAGGTTAGGTTACGTTGGTTAGGTTAGGTTAGGTTAGGTTAGGTTAGGTTAGGCTCAAATTTAACCAGGAGACTCCAAATTTCGTTTTCTCACATAAACTTGATCGTAAATCACTCTAATCCACGATAGGTTACAGTACCTGCAATTTGGGGAGGTTAGGTTAGGTTACGTTGGTTAGGTTAGGTTAGGTTAGGTTAGGTTAGGTTAGGCTCAAATTTAACCAGGAGACTCCAAATTTCGTTTTCTCACATAAACTTGATCGTAAATCACTCTAATCCACGATAGGTTACAGTACCTGCAATTTGGGGAGGTTAGGTTAGGTTACGTTGGTTAGGTTAGGTTAGGTTAGGTTAGGTTAGGTTAGGCTCAAATTTAACCAGGAGACTCCAAATTTCGTTTTCTCACATAAACTTGATCGTAAATCACTCTAATCCACGATAGGTTACAGTACCTGCAATTTGGGGAGGTTAGGTTAGGTTACGTTGGTTAGGTTAGGTTAGGTTAGGTTAGGTTAGGTTAGGTTAGGCTCAAATTTAACCAGGAGACTCCAAATTTCGTTTTCTCACATAAACTTGATCGTAAATCACTCTAATCCACGATAGGTTACAGTACCTGCAATTTGGGGAGGTTAGGTTAGGTTACGTTGGTTAGGTTAGGTTAGGTTAGGTTAGGTTAGGTTAGGCTCAAATTTAACCAGGAGACTCCAAATTTCGTTTTCTCACATAAACTTGATCGTAAATCACTCTAATCCACGATAGGTTACAGTACCTGCAATTTGGGGAGGTTAGGTTAGGTTACGTTGGTTAGGTTAGGTTAGGTTAGGTTAGGTTAGGTTAGGCTCAAATTTAACCAGGAGACTCCAAATTTCGTTTTCTCACATAAACTTGATCGTAAATCACTCTAATCCACGATAGGTTACAGTACCTGCAATTTGGGGAGGTTAGGTTAGGTTACGTTGGTTAGGTTAGGTTAGGTTAGGTTAGGTTAGGTTAGGCTCAAATTTAACCAGGAGACTCCAAATTTCGTTTTCTCACATAAACTTGATCGTAAATCACTCTAATCCACGATAGGTTACAGTACCTGCAATTTGGGGAGGTTAGGTTAGGTTACGTTGGTTAGGTTAGGTTAGGTTAGGTTAGGTTAGGTTAGGCTCAAATTTAACCAGGAGACTCCAAATTTCGTTTTCTCACATAAACTTGATCGTAAATCACTCTAATCCACGATAGGTTACAGTACCTGCAATTTGGGGAGGTTAGGTTAGGTTACGTTGGTTAGGTTAGGTTAGGTTAGGTTAGGTTAGGTTAGGCTCAAATTTAACCAGGAGACTCCAAATTTCGTTTTCTCACATAAACTTGATCGTAAATCACTCTAATCCACGATAGGTTACAGTACCTGCAATTTGGGGAGGTTAGGTTAGGTTACGTTGGTTAGGTTAGGTTAGGTTAGGTTAGGTTAGGTTAGGCTCAAATTTAACCAGGAGACTCCAAATTTCGTTTTCTCACATAAACTTGATCGTAAATCACTCTAATCCACGATAGGTTACAGTACCTGCAATTTGGGGAGGTTAGGTTAGGTTACGTTGGTTAGGTTCGGTTCGGTTAGGTTAGGTTAGGTTAGGTTAGGTTAGGCTCAAATTTAACCAGGAGACTCCAAATTTCGTTTTCTCACATAAACTTGATCGTAAATCACTCTAATCCACGATAGGTTACAGTACCTGCAATTTGGGGAGGTTAGGTTAGGTTACGTTGGTTAGGTTAGGTTAGGTTAGGTTAGGTTAGGTTAGGCTCAAATTTAACCAGGAGACTCCAAATTTCGTTTTCTCACATAAACTTGATCGTAAATCACTCTAATCCACGATAGGTTACAGTACCTGCAATTTGGGGAGGTTAGGTTAGGTTACGTTGGTTAGGTTAGGTTAGGTTAGGTTAGGTTAGGTTAGGCTCAAATTTAACCAGGAGACTCCAAATTTCGTTTTCTCACATAAACTTGATCGTAAATCACTCTAATCCACGATAGGTTACAGTACCTGCAATTTGGGGAGGTTAGGTTAGGTTACGTTGGTTAGGTTAGGTTAGGTTAGGTTAGGTTAGGTTAGGCTCAAATTTAACCAGGAGACTCCAAATTTCGTTTTCTCACATAAACTTGATCGTAAATCACTCTAATCCACGATAGGTTACAGTACCTGCAATTTGGGGAGGTTAGGTTAGGTTACGTTGGTTAGGTTAGGTTAGGTTAGGTTAGGTTAGGTTAGGCTCAAATTTAACCAGGAGACTCCAAATTTCGTTTTCTCACATAAACTTGATCGTAAATCACTCTAATCCACGATAGGTTACAGTACCTGCAATTTGGGGAGGTTAGGTTAGGTTACGTTGGTTAGGTTAGGTTAGGTTAGGTTAGGTTAGGTTAGGCTCAAATTTAACCAGGAGACTCCAAATTTCGTTTTCTCACATAAACTTGATCGTAAATCACTCTAATCCACGATAGGTTACAGTACCTGCAATTTGGGGAGGTTAGGTTAGGTTACGTTGGTTAGGTTAGGTTAGGTTAGGTTAGGTTAGGTTAGGCTCAAATTTAACCAGGAGACTCCAAATTTCGTTTTCTCACATAAACTTGATCGTAAATCACTCTAATCCACGATAGGTTACAGTACCTGCAATTTGGGGAGGTTAGGTTAGGTTACGTTGGTTAGGTTAGGTTAGGTTAGGTTAGGTTAGGTTAGGCTCAAATTTAACCAGGAGACTCCAAATTTCGTTTTCTCACATAAACTTGATCGTAAATCACTCTAATCCACGATAGGTTACAGTACCTGCAATTTGGGGAGGTTAGGTTAGGTTACGTTGGTTAGGTTAGGTTAGGTTAGGTTAGGTTAGGTTAGGCTCAAATTTAACCAGGAGACTCCAAATTTCGTTTTCTCACATAAACTTGATCGTAAATCACTCTAATCCACGATAGGTTACAGTACCTGCAATTTGGGGAGGTTAGGTTAGGTTACGTTGGTTAGGTTAGGTTAGGTTAGGTTAGGTTAGGTTAGGCTCAAATTTAACCAGGAGACTCCAAATTTCGTTTTCTCACATAAACTTGATCGTAAATCACTCTAATCCACGATAGGTTACAGTACCTGCAATTTGGGGAGGTTAGGTTAGGTTACGTTGGTTAGGTTAGGTTAGGTTAGGTTAGGTTAGGTTAGGCTCAAATTTAACCAGGAGACTCCAAATTTCGTTTTCTCACATAAACTTGATCGTAAATCACTCTAATCCACGATAGGTTACAGTACCTGCAATTTGGGGAGGTTAGGTTAGGTTACGTTGGTTAGGTTAGGTTAGGTTAGGTTAGGTTAGGTTAGGCTCAAATTTAACCAGGAGACTCCAAATTTCGTTTTCTCACATAAACTTGATCGTAAATCACTCTAATCCACGATAGGTTACAGTACCTGCAATTTGGGGAGGTTAGGTTAGGTTACGTTGGTTAGGTTAGGTTAGGTTAGGTTAGGTTAGGTTAGGCTCAAATTTAACCAGGAGACTCCAAATTTCGTTTTCTCACATAAACTTGATCGTAAATCACTCTAATCCACGATAGGTTACAGTACCTGCAATTTGGGGAGGTTAGGTTAGGTTACGTTGGTTAGGTTAGGTTAGGTTAGGTTAGGTTAGGTTAGGCTCAAATTTAACCAGGAGACTCCAAATTTCGTTTTCTCACATAAACTTGATCGTAAATCACTCTAATCCACGATAGGTTACAGTACCTGCAATTTGGGGAGGTTAGGTTAGGTTACGTTGGTTAGGTTAGGTTAGGTTAGGTTAGGTTAGGTTAGGCTCAAATTTAACCAGGAGACTCCAAATTTCGTTTTCTCACATAAACTTGATCGTAAATCACTCTAATCCACGATAGGTTACAGTACCTGCAATTTGGGGAGGTTAGGTTAGGTTACGTTGGTTAGGTTAGGTTAGGTTAGGTTAGGTTAGGTTAGGCTCAAATTTAACCAGGAGACTCCAAATTTCGTTTTCTCACATAAACTTGATCGTAAATCACTCTAATCCACGATAGGTTACAGTACCTGCAATTTGGGGAGGTTAGGTTAGGTTACGTTGGTTAGGTTCAGTTCGGTTAGGTTAGGTTAGGTTAGGTTAGGTTAGGCTCAAATTTAACCAGGAGACTCCAAATTTCGTTTTCTCACATAAACTTGATCGTAAATCACTCTAATCCACGATAGGTTACAGTACCTGCAATTTGGGGAGGTTAGGTTAGGTTACGTTGGTTAGGTTAGGTTAGGTTAGGTTAGGTTAGGTTAGGCTCAAATTTAACCAGGAGACTCCAAATTTCGTTTTCTCACATAAACTTGATCGTAAATCACTCTAATCCACGATAGGTTACAGTACCTGCAATTTGGGGAGGTTAGGTTAGGTTACGTTGGTTAGGTTAGGTTAGGTTAGGTTAGGTTAGGTTAGGCTCAAATTTAACCAGGAGACTCCAAATTTCGTTTTCTCACATAAACTTGATCGTAAATCACTCTAATCCACGATAGGTTACAGTACCTGCAATTTGGGGAGGTTAGGTTAGGTTACGTTGGTTAGGTTAGGTTAGGTTAGGTTAGGTTAGGTTAGGCTCAAATTTAACCAGGAGACTCCAAATTTCGTTTTCTCACATAAACTTGATCGTAAATCACTCTAATCCACGATAGGTTACAGTACCTGCAATTTGGGGAGGTTAGGTTAGGTTACGTTGGTTAGGTTAGGTTAGGTTAGGTTAGGTTAGGTTAGGCTCAAATTTAACCAGGAGACTCCAAATTTCGTTTTCTCAGATAAACTTGATCGTAAATCACTCTAATCCACGATAGGTTACAGTACCTGCAATTTGGGGAGGTTAGGTTAGGTTACGTTGGTTAGGTTAGGTTAGGTTAGGTTAGGTTAGGTTAGGCTCAAATTTAACCAGGAGACTCCAAATTTCGTTTTCTCACATAAACTTGATCGTAAATCACTCTAATCCACGATAGGTTACAGTACCTGCAATTTGGGGAGGTTAGGTTAGGTTACGTTGGTTAGGTTAGGTTAGGTTAGGTTAGGTTAGGTTAGGCTCAAATTTAACCAGGAGACTCCAAATTTCGTTTTCTCACATAAACTTGATCGTAAATCACTCTAATCCACGATAGGTTACAGTACCTGCAATTTGGGGAGGTTAGGTTAGGTTACGTTGGTTAGGTTAGGTTAGGTTAGGTTAGGTTAGGTTAGGCTCAAATTTAACCAGGAGACTCCAAATTTCGTTTTCTCACATAAACTTGATCGTAAATCACTCTAATCCACGATAGGTTACAGTACCTGCAATTTGGGGAGGTTAGGTTAGGTTACGTTGGTTAGGTTAGGTTAGGTTAGGTTAGGTTAGGTTAGGCTCAAATTTAACCAGGAGACTCCAAATTTCGTTTTCTCACATAAACTTGATCGTAAATCACTCTAATCCACGATAGGTTACAGTACCTGCAATTTGGGGAGGTTAGGTTAGGTTACGTTGGTTAGGTTAGGTTAGGTTAGGTTAGGTTAGGTTAGGCTCAAATTTAACCAGGAGACTCCAAATTTCGTTTTCTCACATAAACTTGATCGTAAATCACTCTAATCCACGATAGGTTACAGTACCTGCAATTTGGGGAGGTTAGGTTAGGTTACGTTGGTTAGGTTAGGTTAGGTTAGGTTAGGTTAGGTTAGGCTCAAATTTAACCAGGAGACTCCAAATTTCGTTTTCTCACATAAACTTGATCGTAAATCACTCTAATCCACGATAGGTTACAGTACCTGCAATTTGGGGAGGTTAGGTTAGGTTACGTTGGTTAGGTTAGGTTAGGTTAGGTTAGGTTAGGTTAGGCTCAAATTTAACCAGGAGACTCCAAATTTCGTTTTCTCACATAAACTTGATCGTAAATCACTCTAATCCACGATAGGTTACAGTACCTGCAATTTGGGGAGGTTAGGTTAGGTTACGTTGGTTAGGTTAGGTTAGGTTAGGTTAGGTTAGGTTAGGCTCAAATTTAACCAGGAGACTCCAAATTTCGTTTTCTCACATAAACTTGATCGTAAATCACTCTAATCCACGATAGGTTACAGTACCTGCAATTTGGGGAGGTTAGGTTAGGTTACGTTGGTTAGGTTAGGTTAGGTTAGGTTAGGTTAGGTTAGGCTCAAATTTAACCAGGAGACTCCAAATTTCGTTTTCTCACATAAACTTGATCGTAAATCACTCTAATCCACGATAGGTTACAGAACCTGCAATTTGGGGAGGTTAGGTTAGGTTACGTTGGTTAGGTTAGGTTAGGTTAGGTTAGGTTAGGTTAGGCTCAAATTTAACCAGTAGACTCCAAATTTCGTTTTCTCACATAAACTTGATCGTAAATCACTCTAATCCACGATAGGTTACAGTACCTGCAATTTGGGGAGGTTAGGTTAGGTTACGTTGGTTAGGTTAGGTTAGGTTAGGTTAGGTTAGGTTAGGCTCAAATTTAACCAGGAGACTCCAAATTTCGTTTTCTCACATAAACTTGATCGTAAATCACTCTAATCCACGATAGGTTACAGTACCTGCAATTTGGGGAGGTTAGGTTAGGTTACGTTGGTTAGGTTAGGTTAGGTTAGGTTAGGTTAGGTTAGGCTCAAATTTAACCAGGAGACTCCAAATTTCGTTTTCTCACATAAACTTGATCGTAAATCACTCTAATCCACGATAGGTTACAGTACCTGCAATTTGGGGAGGTTAGGTTAGGTTACGTTGGTTAGGTTAGGTTAGGTTAGGTTAGGTTAGGTTAGGCTCAAATTTAACCAGGAGACTCCAAATTTCGTTTTCTCACATAAACTTGATCGTAAATCACTCTAATCCACGATAGGTTACAGTACCTGCAATTTGGGGAGGTTAGGTTAGGTTACGTTGGTTAGGTTAGGTTAGGTTAGGTTAGGTTAGGTTAGGTTAGGTTAGGCTCAAATTTAACCAGGAGACTCCAAATTTCGTTTTCTCACATAAACTTGATCGTAAATCACTCTAATCCACGATAGGTTACAGTACCTGCAATTTGGGGAGGTTAGGTTAGGTTACGTTGGTTAGGTTAGGTTAGGTTAGGTTAGGTTAGGCTCAAATTTAACCAGGAGACTCCAAATTTCGTTTTCTCACATAAACTTGATCGTAAATCACTCTAATCCACGATAGGTTACAGTACCTGCAATTTGGGGAGGTTAGGTTAGGTTACGTTGGTTAGGTTAGGTTAGGTTAGGTTAGGTTAGGTTAGGCTCAAATTTAACCGGGAGACTCCAAATTTCGTTTTCTCACATAAACTTGATCGTAAATCACTCTAATCCACGATAGGTTACAGTACCTGCAATTTGGGGAGGTTAGGTTAGGTTACGTTGGTTAGGTTAGGTTAGGTTAGGTTAGGTTAGGTTAGGTTAGGTTAGGCTCAAATTTAACCAGGAGACTCCAAATTTCGTTTTCTCACATAAACTTGATCGTAAATCACTCTAATCCACGATAGGTTACAGTACCTGCAATTTGGGGAGGTTAGGTTAGGTTACGTTGGTTAGGTTAGGTTAGGTTAGGTTAGGTTAGGTTAGGCTCAAATTTAACCAGGAGACTCCAAATTTCGTTTTCTCACATAAACTTGATCGTAAATCACTCTAATCCACGATAGGTTACAGTACCTGCAATTTGGGGAGGTTAGGTTAGGTTACGTTGGTTAGGTTAGGTTAGGTTAGGTTAGGTTAGGTTAGGTTAGGTTAGGCTCAAATTTAACCAGGAGACTCCAAATTTCGTTTTCTCACATAAACTTGATCGTAAATCACTCTAATCCACGATAGGTTACAGTACCTGCAATTTGGGGAGGTTAGGTTAGGTTACGTTGGTTAGGTTAGGTTAGGTTAGGTTAGGTTAGGTTAGGCTCAAATTTAACCAGGAGACTCCAAATTTCGTTTTCTCACATAAACTTGATCGTAAATCACTCTAATCCACGATAGGTTACAGTACCTGCAATTTGGGGAGGTTAGGTTAGGTTACGTTGGTTAGGTTAGGTTAGGTTAGGTTAGGTTAGGTTAGGCTCAAATTTAACCAGGAGACTCCCAATTTCGTTTTCTCACATAAACTTGATCGTAAATCACTCTAATCCACGATAGGTTACAGTACCTGCAATTTGGGGAGGTTAGGTTAGGTTACGTTGGTTAGGTTAGGTTAGGTTAGGTTAGGTTAGGTTAGGCTCAAATTTAACCAGGAGACTCCAAATTTCGTTTTCTCACATAAACTTGATCGTAAATCACTCTAATCCACGATAGGTTACAGTATCTGCAATTTGGGGAGGTTAGGTTAGGAAACGTTGGCTAGGTTAGGTTAGGTTAGGTTAGGTTAGGTTAGGCTCAAATTTAACCAGGAGACTCCAAATTTCGTTTTCTCACATAAACTTGATCGTAAATCACTCTAATCCACGATAGGTTACAGTACCTGCAATTTGGGGAGGTTAGGTTAGGTTACGTTGGTTAGGTTAGGTTAGGTTAGGTTAGGTTAGGTTAGGCTCAAATTTAACCAGGAGACTCCAAATTTCGTTTTCTCACATAAACTTGATCGTAAATCACTCTAATCCACGATAGGTTACAGTACCTGCAATTTGGGGAGGTTAGGTTAGGTTACGTTGGTTAGGTTAGGTTAGGTTAGGTTAGGTTAGGTTAGGCTCAAATTTAACCAGGAGACTCCAAATTTCGTTTTCTCACATAAACTTGATCGTAAATCACTCTAATCCACGATAGGTTACAGTACCTGCAATTTGGGGAGGTTAGGTTAGGTTACGTTGGTTAGGTTAGGTTAGGTTAGGTTAGGTTAGGTTAGGCTCAAATTTAACCAGGAGACTCCAAATTTCGTTTTCTCACATAAACTTGATCGTAAATCACTCTAATCCACGATAGGTTACAGTACCTGCACTTTGGGGAGGTTAGGTTAGGTTACGTTGGTTAGGTTAGGTTAGGTTAGGTTAGGTTAGGTTAGGTTAGGTTAGGCTCAAATTTAACCAGGAGACTCCAAATTTCGTTTTCTCACATAAACTTGATCGTAAATCACTCTAATCCACGATAGGTTACAGTACCTGCAATTTGGGGAGGTTAGGTTAGGTTACGTTGGTTAGGTTAGGTTAGGTTAGGTTAGGTTAGGTTAGGCTCAAATTTAACCAGGAGACTCCAAATTTCGTTTTCTCACATAAACTTGATCGTAAATCACTCTAATCCACGATAGGTTACAGTACCTGCAATTTGGGGAGGTTAGGTTAGGTTACGTTGGTTAGGTTAGGTTAGGTTAGGTTAGGTTAGGTTAGGTTAGGTTAGGCTCAAATTTAACCAGGAGACTCCAAATTTCGTTTTCTCACATAAACTTGATCGTAAATCACTCTAATCCACGATAGGTTACAGTACCTGCAATTTGGGGAGGTTAGGTTAGGTTACGTTGGTTAGGTTAGGTTAGGTTAGGTTAGGTTAGGTTAGGCTCAAATTTAACCAGGAGACTCCAAATTTCGTTTTCTCACATAAACTTGATCGTAAATCACTCTAATCCACGATAGGTTACAGTACCTGCAATTTGGGGAGGTTAGGTTAGGTTACGTTGGTTAGGTTAGGTTAGGTTAGGTTAGGTTAGGTTAGGCTCAAATTTAACCAGGAGACTCCAAATTTCGTTTTCTCACATAAACTTGATCGTAAATCACTCTAATCCACGATAGGTTACAGTACCTGCAATTTGGGGAGGTTAGGTTAGGTTACGTTGGTTAGGTTAGGTTAGGTTAGGTTAGGTTAGGTTAGGCTCAAATTTAACCAGGAGACTCCAAATTTCGTTTTCTCACATAAACTTGATCGTAAATCACTCTAATCCACGATAGGTTACAGTACCTGCAATTTGGGGAGGTTAGGTTAGGTTACGTTGGTTAGGTTAGGTTAGGTTAGGTTAGGTTAGGTTAGGCTCAAATTTAACCAGGAGACTCCAAATTTCGTTTTCTCACATAAACTTGATCGTAAATCACTCTAATCCACGATAGGTTACAGTACCTGCAATTTGGGGAGGTTAGGTTAGGTTACGTTGGTTAGGTTAGGTTAGGTTAGGTTAGGTTAGGTTAGGCTCAAATTTAACCAGGAGACTCCAAATTTCGTTTTCTCACATAAACTTGATCGTAAATCACTCTAATCCACGATAGGTTACAGTACCTGCAATTTGGGGAGGTTAGGTTAGGTTACGTTGGTTAGGTTAGGTTAGGTTAGGTTAGGTTAGGTTAGGCTCAAATTTAACCAGGAGACTCCAAATTTCGTTTTCTCACATAAACTTGATCGTAAATCACTCTAATCCACGATAGGTTACAGTACCTGCAATTTGGGGAGGTTAGGTTAGGTTACGTTGGTTAGGTTAGGTTAGGTTAGGTTAGGTTAGGTTAGGCTCAAATTTAACCAGGAGACTCCAAATTTCGTTTTCTCACATAAACTTGATCGTAAATCACTCTAATCCACGATAGGTTACAGTACCTGCAATTTGGGGAGGTTAGGTTAGGTTACGTTGGTTAGGTTAGGTTAGGTTAGGTTAGGTTAGGTTAGGCTCAAATTTAACCAGGAGACTCCAAATTTCGTTTTCTCACATAAACTTGATCGTAAATCACTCTAATCCACGATAGGTTACAGTACCTGCAATTTGGGGAGGTTAGGTTAGGTTACGTTGGTTAGGTTAGGTTAGGTTAGGTTAGGTTAGGTTAGGCTCAAATTTAACCAGGAGACTCCAAATTTCGTTTTCTCACATAAACTTGATCGTAAATCACTCTAATCCACGATAGGTTACAGTACCTGCAATTTGGGGAGGTTAGGTTAGGTTACGTTGGTTAGGTTAGGTTAGGTTAGGTTAGGTTAGGTTAGGCTCAAATTTAACCAGGAGACTCCAAATTTCGTTTTCTCACATAAACTTGATCGTAAATCACTCTAATCCACGATAGGTTACAGTACCTGCAATTTGGGGAGGTTAGGTTAGGTTACGTTGGTTAGGTTAGGTTAGGTTAGGTTAGGTTAGGCTCAAATTTAACCAGGAGACTCCAAATTTCGTTTTCTCACATAAACTTGATCGTAAATCACTCTAATCCACGATAGGTTACAGTACCTGCAATTTGGGGAGGTTAGGTTAGGTTACGTTGGTTAGGTTAGGTTAGGTTAGGTTAGGTTAGGTTAGGCTCAAATTTAACCAGGAGACTCCAAATTTCGTTTTCTCACATAAACTTGATCGTAAATCACTCTAATCCACGATAGGTTACAGTACCTGCAATTTGGGGAGGTTAGGTTAGGTTACGTTGGTTAGGTTAGGTTAGGTTAGGTTAGGTTAGGTTAGGCTCAAATTTAACCAGGAGACTCCAAATTTCGTTTTCTCACATAAACTTGATCGTAAATCACTCTAATCCACGATAGGTTACAGTACCTGCAATTTGGGGAGGTTAGGTTAGGTTACGTTGGTTAGGTTAGGTTAGGTTAGGTTAGGTTAGGTTAGGCTCAAATTTAACCAGGAGACTCCAAATTTCGTTTTCTCACATAAACTTGATCGTAAATCACTCTAATCCACGATAGGTTACAGTACCTGCAATTTGGGGAGGTTAGGTTAGGTTACGTTGGTTAGGTTAGGTTAGGTTAGGTTAGGTTAGGTTAGGCTCAAATTTAACCAGGAGACTCCAAATTTCGTTTTCTCACATAAACTTGATCGTAAATCACTCTAATCCACGATAGGTTACAGTACCTGCAATTTGGGGAGGTTAGGTTAGGTTACGTTGGTTAGGTTAGGTTAGGTTAGGTTAGGTTAGGTTAGGCTCAAATTTAACCAGGAGACTCCAAATTTCGTTTTCTCACATAAACTTGATCGTAAATCACTCTAATCCACGATAGGTTACAGTACCTGCAATTTGGGGAGGTTAGGTTAGGTTACGTTGGTTAGGTTAGGTTAGGTTAGGTTAGGTTAGGTTAGGCTCAAATTTAACCAGGAGACTCCAAATTTCGTTTTCTCACATAAACTTGATCGTAAATCACTCTAATCCACGATAGGTTACAGTACCTGCAATTTGGGGAGGTTAGGTTAGGTTACGTTGGTTAGGTTAGGTTAGGTTAGGTTAGGTTAGGTTAGGCTCAAATTTAACCAGGAGACTCCAAATTTCGTTTTCTCACATAAACTTGATCGTAAATCACTCTAATCCACGATAGGTTACAGTACCTGCAATTTGGGGAGGTTAGGTTAGGTTACGTTGGTTAGGTTAGGTTAGGTTAGGTTAGGTTAGGTTAGGCTCAAATTTAACCAGGAGACTCCAAATTTCGTTTTCTCACATAAACTTGCTCGTAAATCACTCTAATCCACGATAGGTTACAGTACCTGCAATTTGGGGAGGTTAGGTTAGGTTACGTTGGTTAGGTTAGGTTAGGTTAGGTTAGGTTAGGTTAGGCTCAAATTTAACCAGGAGACTCCAAATTTCGTTTTCTCACATAAACTTGATCGTAAATCACTCTAATCCACGATAGGTTACAGTACCTGCAATTTGGGGAGGTTAGGTTAGGTTACGTTGGTTAGGTTAGGTTAGGTTAGGTTAGGTTAGGTTAGGCTCAAATTTAACCAGGAGACTCCAAATTTCGTTTTCTCACATAAACTTGATCGTAAATCACTCTAATCCACGATAGGTTACAGTACCTGCAATTTGGGGAGGTTAGGTTAGGTTACGTTGGTTAGGTTAGGTTAGGTTAGGTTAGGTTAGGTTAGGCTCAAATTTAACCAGGAGACTCCAAATTTCGTTTTCTCACATAAACTTGATCGTAAATCACTCTAATCCACGATAGGTTACAGTACCTGCAATTTGGGGAGGTTAGGTTAGGTTACGTTGGTTAGGTTAGGTTAGGTTAGGTTAGGTTAGGTTAGGCTCAAATTTAACCAGGAGACTCCAAATTTCGTTTTCTCACATAAACTTGATCGTAAATCACTCTAATCCACGATAGGTTACAGTACCTGCAATTTGGGGAGGTTAGGTTAGGTTACGTTGGTTAGGTTAGGTTAGGTTAGGTTAGGTTAGGTTAGGCTCAAATTTAACCAGGAGACTCCAAATTTCGTTTTCTCACATAAACTTGATCGTAAATCACTCTAATCCACGATAGGTTACAGTACCTGCAATTTGGGGAGGTTAGGTTAGGTTACGTTGGTTAGGTTAGGTTAGGTTAGGTTAGGTTAGGTTAGGCTCAAATTTAACCAGGAGACTCCAAATTTCGTTTTCTCACATAAACTTGATCGTAAATCACTCTAATCCACGATAGGTTACAGTACCTGCAATTTGGGGAGGTTAGGTTAGGTTACGTTGGTTAGGTTAGGTTAGGTTAGGTTAGGTTAGGTTAGGCTCAAATTTAACCAGGAGACTCCAAATTTCGTTTTCTCACATAAACTTGATCGTAAATCACTCTAATCCACGATAGGTTACAGTACCTGCAATTTGGGGAGGTTAGGTTAGGTTACGTTGGTTAGGTTAGGTTAGGTTAGGTTAGGTTAGGTTAGGCTCAAATTTAACCAGGAGACTCCAAATTTCGTTTTCTCACATAAACTTGATCGTAAATCACTCTAATCCACGATAGGTTACAGTACCTGCAATTTGGGGAGGTTAGGTTAGGTTACGTTGGTTAGGTTAGGTTAGGTTAGGTTAGGTTAGGTTAGGCTCAAATTTAACCAGGAGACTCCAAATTTCGTTTTCTCACATAAACTTGATCGTAAATCACTCTAATCCACGATAGGTTACAGTACCTGCAATTTGGGGAGGTTAGGTTAGGTTACGTTGGTTAGGTTAGGTTAGGTTAGGTTAGGTTAGGTTAGGCTCAAATTTAACCAGGAGACTCCAAATTTCGTTTTCTCACATAAACTTGATCGTAAATCACTCTAATCCACGATAGGTTACAGTACCTGCAATTTGGGGAGGTTAGGTTAGGTTACGTTGGTTAGGTTAGGTTAGGTTAGGTTAGGTTAGGTTAGGCTCAAATTTAACCAGGAGACTCCAAATTTCGTTTTCTCACATAAACTTGATCGTAAATCACTCTAATCCACGATAGGTTACAGTACCTGCAATTTGGGGAGGTTAGGTTAGGTTACGTTGGTTAGGTTAGGTTAGGTTAGGTTAGGTTAGGTTAGGCTCAAATTTAACCAGGAGACTCCAAATTTCGTTTTCTCACATAAACTTGATCGTAAATCACTCTAATCCACGATAGGTTACAGTACCTGCAATTTGGGGAGGTTAGGTTAGGTTACGTTGGTTAGGTTAGGTTAGGTTAGGTTAGGTTAGGTTAGGCTCAAATTTAACCAGGAGACTCCAAATTTCGTTTTCTCACATAAACTTGATCGTAAATCACTCTAATCCACGATAGGTTACAGTACCTGCAATTTGGGGAGGTTAGGTTAGGTTACGTTGGTTAGGTTAGGTTAGGTTAGGTTAGGTTAGGTTAGGCTCAAATTTAACCAGGAGACTCCAAATTTCGTTTTCTCACATAAACTTGATCGTAAATCACTCTAATCCACGATAGGTTACAGTACCTGCAATTTGGGGAGGTTAGGTTAGGTTACGTTGGTTAGGTTAGGTTAGGTTAGGTTAGGTTAGGTTAGGCTCAAATTTAACCAGGAGACTCCAAATTTCGTTTTATCACATAAACTTGATCGTAAATCACTCTAATCCACGATAGGTTACAGTACCTGCAATTTGGGGAGGTTAGGTTAGGTTACGTTGGTTAGGTTAGGTTAGGTTAGGTTAGGTTAGGTTAGGCTCAAATTTAACCAGGAGACTCCAAATTTCGTTTTCTCACATAAACTTGATCGTAAATCACTCTAATCCACGATAGGTTACAGTACCTGCAATTTGGGGAGGTTAGGTTAGGTTACGTTGGTTAGGTTAGGTTAGGTTAGGTTAGGTTAGGTTAGGCTCAAATTTAACCAGGAGACTCCAAATTTCGTTTTCTCACATAAACTTGATCGTAAATCACTCTAATCCACGATAGGTTACAGTACCTGCAATTTGGGGAGGTTAGGTTAGGTTACGTTGGTTAGGTTAGGTTAGGTTAGGTTAGGTTAGGTTAGGCTCAAATTTAACCAGGAGACTCCAAATTTCGTTTTCTCACATAAACTTGATCGTAAATCACTCTAATCCACGATAGGTTACAGTACCTGCAATTTGGGGAGGTTAGGTTAGGTTACGTTGGTTAGGTTAGGTTAGGTTAGGTTAGGTTAGGTTAGGCTCAAATTTAACCAGGAGACTCCAAATTTCGTTTTCTCACATAAACTTGATCGTAAATCACTCTAATCCACGATAGGTTACAGTACCTGCAATTTGGGGAGGTTAGGTTAGGTTACGTTGGTTAGGTTAGGTTAGGTTAGGTTAGGTTAGGTTAGGCTCAAATTTAACCAGGAGACTCCAAATTTCGTTTTCTCACATAAACTTGATCGTAAATCACTCTAATCCACGATAGGTTACAGTACCTGCAATTTGGGGAGGTTAGGTTAGGTTACGTTGGTTAGGTTAGGTTAGGTTAGGTTAGGTTAGGTTAGGCTCAAATTTAACCAGGAGACTCCAAATTTCGTTTTCTCACATAAACTTGATCGTAAATCACTCTAATCCACGATAGGTTACAGTACCTGCAATTTGGGGAGGTTAGGTTAGGTTACGTTGGTTAGGTTAGGTTAGGTTAGGTTAGGTTAGGTTAGGCTCAAATTTAACCAGGAGACTCCAAATTTCGTTTTCTCACATAAACTTGATCGTAAATCACTCTAATCCACGATAGGTTACAGTACCTGCAATTTGGGGAGGTTAGGTTAGGTTACGTTGGTTAGGTTAGGTTAGGTTAGGTTAGGTTAGGTTAGGCTCAAATTTAACCAGGAGACTCCAAATTTCGTTTTCTCACATAAACTTGATCGTAAATCACTCTAATCCACGATAGGTTACAGTACCTGCAATTTGGGGAGGTTAGGTTAGGTTACGTTGGTTAGGTTAGGTTAGGTTAGGTTAGGTTAGGTTAGGCTCAAATTTAACCAGGAGACTCCAAATTTCGTTTTCTCACATAAACTTGATCGTAAATCACTCTAATCCACGATAGGTTACAGTACCTGCAATTTGGGGAGGTTAGGTTAGGTTACGTTGGTTAGGTTAGGTTAGGTTAGGTTAGGTTAGGTTAGGCTCAAATTTAACCAGGAGACTCCAAATTTCGTTTTCTCACATAAACTTGATCGTAAATCACTCTAATCCACGATAGGTTACAGTACCTGCAATTTGGGGAGGTTAGGTTAGGTTACGTTGGTTAGGTTAGGTTAGGTTAGGTTAGGTTAGGTTAGGCTCAAATTTAACCAGGAGACTCCAAATTTCGTTTTCTCACATAAACTTGATCGTAAATCACTCTAATCCACGATAGGTTACAGTACCTGCAATTTGGGGAGGTTAGGTTAGGTTACGTTGGTTAGGTTAGGTTAGGTTAGGTTAGGTTAGGTTAGGCTCAAATTTAACCAGGAGACTCCAAATTTCGTTTTCTCACATAAACTTGATCGTAAATCACTCTAATCCACGATAGGTTACAGTACCTGCAATTTGGGGAGGTTAGGTTAGGTTACGTTGGTTAGGTTAGGTTAGGTTAGGTTAGGTTAGGTTAGGCTCAAATTTAACCAGGAGACTCCAAATTTCGTTTTCTCACATAAACTTGATCGTAAATCACTCTAATCCACGATAGGTTACAGTACCTGCAATTTGGGGAGGTTAGGTTAGGTTACGTTGGTTAGGTTAGGTTAGGTTAGGTTAGGTTAGGTTAGGCTCAAATTTAACCAGGAGACTCCAAATTTCGTTTTCTCACATAAACTTGATCGTAAATCACTCTAATCCACGATAGGTTACAGTACCTGCAATTTGGGGAGGTTAGGTTAGGTTACGTTGGTTAGGTTAGGTTAGGTTAGGTTAGGTTAGGTTAGGCTCAAATTTAACCAGGAGACTCCAAATTTCGTTTTCTCACATAAACTTGATCGTAAATCACTCTAATCCACGATAGGTTACAGTACCTGCAATTTGGGGAGGTTAGGTTAGGTTACGTTGGTTAGGTTAGGTTAGTTTAGGTTAGGTTAGGTTAGGCTCAAATTTAACCAGGAGACTCCAAATTTCGTTTTCTCACATAAACTTGATCGTAAATCACTCTAATCCACGATAGGTTACAGTACCTGCAATTTGGGGAGGTTAGGTTAGGTTACGTTGGTTAGGTTAGGTTAGGTTAGGTTAGGTTAGGTTAGGCTCAAATTTAACCAGGAGACTCCAAATTAAGTTTTCTCACATAAACTTGATCGTAAATCACTCTAATCCACGATAGGTTACAGTACCTGCAATTTGGGGAGGTTAGGTTAGGTTACGTTGGTTAGGTTAGGTTAGGTTAGGTTAGGTTAGGTTAGGCTCAAATTTAACCAGGAGACTCCAAATTTCGTTTTCTCACATAAACTTGATCGTAAATCACTCTAATCCACGATAGGTTACAGTACCTGCAATTTGGGGAGGTTAGGTTAGGTTACGTTGGTTAGGTTAGGTTAGGTTAGGTTAGGTTAGGTTAGGCTCAAATTTAACCAGGAGACTCCAAATTTCGTTTTCTCACATAAACTTGATCGTAAATCACTCTAATCCACGATAGGTTACAGTACCTGCAATTTGGGGAGGTTAGGTTAGGTTACGTTGGTTAGGTTAGGTTAGGTTAGGTTAGGTTAGGTTAGGCTCAAATTTAACCAGGAGACTCCAAATTTCGTTTTCTCACATAAACTTGATCGTAAATCACTCTAATCCACGATAGGTTACAGTACCTGCAATTTGGGGAGGTTAGGTTAGGTTACGTTGGTTAGGTTAGGTTAGGTTAGGTTAGGTTAGGTTAGGCTCAAATTTAACCAGGAGACTCCAAATTTCGTTTTCTCACATAAACTTGATCGTAAATCACTCTAATCCACGATAGGTTACAGTACCTGCAATTTGGGGAGGTTAGGTTAGGTTACGTTGGTTAGGTTAGGTTAGGTTAGGTTAGGTTAGGTTAGGCTCAAATTTAACCAGGAGACTCCAAATTTCGTTTTCTCACATAAACTTGATCGTAAATCACTCTAATCCACGATAGGTTACAGTACCTGCAATTTGGGGAGGTTAGGTTAGGTTACGTTGGTTAGGTTAGGTTAGGTTAGGTTAGGTTAGGCTCAAAGTTAACCAGGAGACTCCAAATTTCGTTTTCTCACATAAACTTGATCGTAAATCACTCTAATCCACGATAGGTTACAGTACCTGCAATTTGGGGAGGTTAGGTTAGGTTACGTTGGTTAGGTTAGGTTAGGTTAGGTTAGGTTAGGTTAGGCTCAAATTTAACCAGGAGACTCCAAATTTCGTTTTCTCACATAAACTTGATCGTAAATCACTCTAATCCACGATAGGTTACAGTACCTGCAATTTGGGGAGGTTAGGTTAGGTTACGTTGGTTAGGTTAGGTTAGGTTAGGTTAGGTTAGGTTAGGCTCAAATTTAACCAGGAGACTCCAAATTTCGTTTTCTCACATAAACTTGATCGTAAATCACTCTAATCCACGATAGGTTACAGTACCTGCAATTTGGGGAGGTTAGGTTAGGTTACGTTGGTTAGGTTCGGTTCGGTTAGGTTAGGTTAGGTTAGGTTAGGTTAGGCTCAAATTTAACCAGGAGACTCCAAATTTCGTTTTCTCACATAAACTTGATCGTAAATCACTCTAATCCACGATAGGTTACAGTACCTGCAATTTGGGGAGGTTAGGTTAGGTTACGTTGGTTAGGTTAGGTTAGGTTAGGTTAGGTTAGGCTCAAATTTAACCAGGAGACTCCAAATTTCGTTTTCTCACATAAACTTGATCGTAAATCACTCTAATCCACGATAGGTTACAGTACCTGCAATTTGGGGAGGTTAGGTTAGGTTACGTTGGTTAGGTTAGGTTAGGTTAGGTTAGGTTAGGTTAGGCTCAAATTTAACCAGGAGACTCCAAATTTCGTTTTCTCACATAAACTTGATCGTAAATCACTCTAATCCACGATAGGTTACAGTACCTGCAATTTGGGGAGGTTAGGTTAGGTTACGTTGGTTAGGTTAGGTTAGGTTAGGTTAGGTTAGGTTAGGCTCAAATTTAACCAGGAGACTCCAAATTTCGTTTTCTCACATAAACTTGATCGTAAATCACTCTAATCCACGATAGGTTACAGTACCTGCAATTTGGGGAGGTTAGGTTAGGTTACGTTGGTTAGGTTCGGTTTGGTTAGGTTAGGTTAGGTTAGGTTAGGCTCAAATTTAACCAGGAGACTCCAAATTTCGTTTTCTCACATAAACTTGATCGTAAATCACTCTAATCCACGATAGGTTACAGTACCTGCAATTTGGGGAGGTTAGGTTAGGTTACGTTGGTTAGGTTAGGTTAGGTTAGGTTAGGTTAGGTTAGGCTCAAATTTAACCAGGAGACTCCAAATTTCGTTTTCTCACATAAACTTGATCGTAAATCACTCTAATCCACGATAGGTTACAGTACCTGCAATTTGGGGAGGTTAGGTTAGGTTACGTTGGTTAGGTTCGGTTCGGTTAGGTTAGGTTAGGTTAGGTTAGGTTAGGCTCAAATTTAACCAGGAGACTCCAAATTTCGTTTTCTCACATAAACTTGATCGTAAATCACTCTAATCCACGATAGGTTACAGTACCTGCAATTTGGGGAGGTTAGGTTAGGTTACGTTGGTTAGGTTAGGTTAGGTTAGGTTAGGTTAGGTTAGGCTCAAATTTAACCAGGAGACTCCAAATTTCGTTTTCTCACATAAACTTGATCGTAAATCACTCTAATCCACGATAGGTTACAGTACGTGCAATTTGGGGAGGTTAGGTTAGGTTACGTTGGTTAGGTTAGGTTAGGTTAGGTTAGGTTAGGTTAGGCTCAAATTTAACCAGGAGACTCCAAATTTCGTTTTCTCACATAAACTTGATCGTAAATCACTCTAATCCACGATAGGTTACAGTACCTGCAATTTGGGGAGGTTAGGTTAGGTTACGTTGGTTAGGTTAGGTTAGGTTAGGTTAGGTTAGGTTAGGCTCAAATTTAACCAGGAGACTCCAAATTTCGTTTTCTCACATAAACTTGATCGTAAATCACTCTAATCCACGATAGGTTACAGTACCTGCAATTTGGGGAGGTTAGGTTAGGTTACGTTGGTTAGGTTAGGTTAGGTTAGGTTAGGTTAGGTTAGGCTCAAATTTAACCAGGAGACTCCAAATTTCGTTTTCTCACATAAACTTGATCGTAAATCACTCTAATCCACGATAGGTTACAGTACCTGCAATTTGGGGAGGTTAGGTTAGGTTACGTTGGTTAGGTTAGGTTAGGTTAGGTTAGGTTAGGTTAGGCTCAAATTTAACCAGGAGACTCCAAATTTCGTTTTCTCACATAAACTTGATCGTAAATCACTCTAATCCACGATAGGTTACAGTACCTGCAATTTGGGGAGGTTAGGTTAGGTTACGTTGGTTAGGTTAGGTTAGGTTAGGTTAGGTTAGGTTAGGCTCAAATTTAACCAGGAGACTCCAAATTTCGTTTTCTCACATAAACTTGATCGTAAATCACTCTAATCCACGATAGGTTACAGTACCTGCAATTTGGGGAGGTTAGGTTAGGTTACGTTGGTTAGGTTAGGTTAGGTTAGGTTAGGTTAGGTTAGGCTCAAATTTAACCAGGAGACTCCAAATTTCGTTTTCTCACATAAACTTGATCGTAAATCACTCTAATCCACGATAGGTTACAGTACCTGCAATTTGGGGAGGTTAGGTTAGGTTACGTTGGTTAGGTTAGGTTAGGTTAGGTTAGGTTAGGTTAGGTTAGGCTCAAATTTAACCAGGAGACTCCAAATTTCGTTTTCTCACATAAACTTGATCGTAAATCACTCTAATCCACGATAGGTTACAGTACCTGCAATTTGGGGAGGTTAGGTTAGGTTACGTTGGTTAGGTTAGGTTAGGTTAGGTTAGGTTAGGTTAGGCTCAAATTTAACCAGGAGACTCCAAATTTCGTTTTCTCACATAAACTTGATCGTAAATCACTCTAATCCACGATAGGTTACAGTACCTGCAATTTGGGGAGGTTAGGTTAGGTTACGTTGGTTAGGTTAGGTTAGGTTAGGTTAGGTTAGGCTCAAATTTAACCAGGAGACTCCAAATTTCGTTTTCTCAAATAAACTTGATCGTAAATCACTCTAATCCACGATAGGTTAGAGTACCTGCAATTTGGGGAGGTTAGGTTAGGTTACGTTGGTTAGGTTAGGTTAGGTTAGGTTAGGTTAGGTTAGGCTCAAATTTAACCAGGAGACTCCAAATTTCGTTTTCTCACATAAACTTGATCGTAAATCACTCTAATCCACGATAGGTTACAGTACCTGCAATTTGGGGAGGTTAGGTTAGGTTACGTTGGTTAGGTTAGGTTAGGTTAGGTTAGGTTAGGTTAGGCTCAAATTTAACCAGGAGACTCCAAATTTCGTTTTCTCACATAAACTTGATCGTAAATCACTCTAATCCACGATAGGTTACAGTACCTGCAATTTGGGGAGGTTAGGTTAGGTTACGTTGGTTAGGTTAGGTTAGGTTAGGTTAGGTTAGGTTAGGCTCAAATTTAACCAGGAGACTCCAAATTTCGTTTTCTCACATAAACTTGATCGTAAATCACTCTAATCCACGATAGGTTACAGTACCTGCAATTTGGGGAGGTTAGGTTAGGTTACGTTGGTTAGGTTAGGTTAGGTTAGGTTAGGTTAGGTTAGGCTCAAATTTAACCAGGAGACTCCAAATTTCGTTTTCTCACATAAACTTGATCGTAAATCACTCTAATCCACGATAGGTTACAGTACCTGCAATTTGGGGAGGTTAGGTTAGGTTACGTTGGTTAGGTTAGGTTAGGTTAGGTTAGGTTAGGTTAGGCTCAAATTTAACCAGGAGACTCCAAATTTCGTTTTCTCACATAAACTTGATCGTAAATCACTCTAATCCACGATAGGTTACAGTACCTGCAATTTGGGGAGGTTAGGTTAGGTTACGTTGGTTAGGTTAGGTTAGGTTAGGTTAGGTTAGGTTAGGCTCAAATTTAACCAGGAGACTCCAAATTTCGTTTTCTCACATAAACTTGATCGTAAATCACTCTAATCCACGATAGGTTACAGTACCTGCAATTTGGGGAGGTTAGGTTAGGTTACGTTGGTTAGGTTAGGTTAGGTTAGGTTAGGTTAGGTTAGGCTCAAATTTAACCAGGAGACTCCAAATTTCGTTTTCTCACATAAACTTGATCGTAAATCACTCTAATCCACGATAGGTTACAGTACCTGCAATTTGGGGAGGTTAGGTTAGGTTACGTTGGTTAGGTTAGGTTAGGTTAGGTTAGGTTAGGTTAGGCTCAAATTTAACCAGGA
Source organism: Penaeus vannamei (assembly GCF_042767895.1). Lineage (NCBI taxonomy): Eukaryota > Metazoa > Arthropoda > Malacostraca > Decapoda > Penaeidae > Penaeus > Penaeus vannamei. The sequence continues at coordinate 621,460 of NC_091592.1, read as the reverse complement.
GACTCCAAATTTCGTTTTCTCACATAAACTTGATCGTAAATCACTCTAATCCACGATAGGTTACAGTACCTGCAATTTGGGGAGGTTAGGTTAGGTTACGTTGGTTAGGTTAGGTTAGGTTAGGTTAGGTTAGGTTAGGCTCAAATTTAACCAGGAGACTCCAAATTTCGTTTTCTCACATAAACTTGATCGTAAATCACTCTAATCCACGATAGGTTACAGTACCTGCAATTTGGGGAGGTTAGGTTAGGTTACGTTGGTTAGGTTAGGTTAGGTTAGGTTAGGTTAGGTTAGGCTCAAATTTAACCAGGAGACTCCAAATTTCGTTTTCTCACATAAACTTGATCGTAAATCACTCTAATCCACGATAGGTTACAGTACCTGCAATTTGGGGAGGTTAGGTTAGGTTACGTTGGTTAGGTTAGGTTAGGTTAGGTTAGGTTAGGTTAGGCTCAAATTTAACCAGGAGACTCCAAATTTCGTTTTCTCACATAAACTTGATCGTAAATCACTCTAATCCACGATAGGTTACAGTACCTGCAATTTGGGGAGGTTAGGTTAGGTTACGTTGGTTAGGTTAGGTTAGGTTAGGTTAGGTTAGGTTAGGCTCAAATTTAACCAGGAGACTCCAAATTTCGTTTTCTCACATAAACTTGATCGTAAATCACTCTAATCCACGATAGGTTACAGTACCTGCAATTTGGGGAGGTTAGGTTAGGTTACGTTGGTTAGGTTAGGTTAGGTTAGGTTAGGTTAGGTTAGGCTCAAATTTAACCAGGAGACTCCAAATTTCGTTTTCTCACATAAACTTGATCGTAAATCACTCTAATCCACGATAGGTTACAGTACCTGCAATTTGGGGAGGTTAGGTTAGGTTACGTTGGTTAGGTTAGGTTAGGTTAGGTTAGGTTAGGTTAGGCTCAAATTTAACCAGGAGACTCCAAATTTCGTTTTCTCACATAAACTTGATCGTAAATCACTCTAATCCACGATAGGTTACAGTACCTGCAATTTGGGGAGGTTAGGTTAGGTTACGTTGGTTAGGTTAGGTTAGGTTAGGTTAGGTTAGGTTAGGCTCAAATTTAACCAGGAGACTCCAAATTTCGTTTTCTCACATAAACTTGATCGTAAATCACTCTAATCCACGATAGGTTACAGTACCTGCAATTTGGGGAGGTTAGGTTAGGTTACGTTGGTTAGGTTAGGTTAGGTTAGGTTAGGTTAGGTTAGGCTCAAATTTAACCAGGAGACTCCAAATTTCGTTTTCTCACATAAACTTGATCGTAAATCACTCTAATCCACGATAGGTTACAGTACCTACAATTTGGGGAGGTTAGGTTAGGTTACGTTGGTTAGGTTAGGTTAGGTTAGGTTAGGTTAGGCTCAAATTTAACCAGGAGACTCCAAATTTCGTTTTCTCACATAAACTTGATCGTAAATCACTATAATCCCCGATAGGTTACAGTACCTGCAATTTGGGGAGGTTAGGTTAGGTTACGTTGGTTAGGTTAGGTTAGGTTAGGTTAGGTTAGGTTAGGCTCAAATTTAACCAGGAGACTCCAAATTTCGTTTTCTCACATAAACTTGATCGTAAATCACTCTAATCCACGATAGGTTACAGTACCTGCAATTTGGGGAGGTTAGGTTAGGTTACGTTGGTTAGGTTAGGTTAGGTTAGGTTAGGTTAGGTTAGGCTCAAATTTAACCAGGAGACTCCAAATTTCGTTTTCTCACATAAACTTGATCGTAAATCACTCTAATCCACGATAGGTTACAGTACCTGCAATTTGGGGAGGTTAGGTTAGGTTACGTTGGTTAGGTTAGGTTAGGTTAGGTTAGGTTAGGTTAGGCTCAAATTTAACCAGGAGACTCCAAATTTCGTTTTCTCACATAAACTTGATCGTAAATCACTCTAATCCACGATAGGTTACAGTACCTGCAATTTGGGGAGGTTAGGTTAGGTTACGTTGGTTAGGTTAGGTTAGGTTAGGTTAGGTTAGGTTAGGCTCAAATTTAACCAGGAGACTCCAAATTTCGTTTTCTCACATAAACTTGATCGTAAATCACTCTAATCCACGATAGGTTACAGTACCTGCAATTTGGGGAGGTTAGGTTAGGTTACGTTGGTTAGGTTAGGTTAGGTTAGGTTAGGTTAGGTTAGGCTCAAATTTAACCAGGAGACTCCAAATTTCGTTTTCTCACATAAACTTGATCGTAAATCACTCTAATCCACGATAGGTTACAGTACCTGCAATTTGGGGAGGTTAGGTTAGGTTACGTTGGTTAGGTTAGGTTAGGTTAGGTTAGGTTAGGTTAGGCTCAAATTTAACCAGGAGACTCCAAATTTCGTTTTCTCACATAAACTTGATCGTAAATCACTCTAATCCACGATAGGTTACAGTACCTGCAATTTGGGGAGGTTAGGTTAGGTTACGTTGGTTAGGTTAGGTTAGGTTAGGTTAGGTTAGGTTAGGCTCAAATTTAACCAGGAGACTCCAAATTTCGTTTTCTCACATAAACTTGATCGTAAATCACTCTAATCCACGATAGGTTACAGTACCTGCAATTTGGGGAGGTTAGGTTAGGTTACGTTGGTTAGGTTAGGTTAGGTTAGGTTAGGTTAGGTTAGGCTCAAATTTAACCAGGAGACTCCAAATTTCGTTTTCTCACATAAACTTGATCGTAAATCACTCTAATCCACGATAGGTTACAGTACCTGCAATTTGGGGAGGTTAGGTTAGGTTACGTTGGTTAGGTTAGGTTAGGTTAGGTTAGGTTAGGTTAGGCTCAAATTTAACCAGGAGACTCCAAATTTCGTTTTCTCACATAAACTTGATCGTAAATCACTCTAATCCACGATAGGTTACAGTACCTGCAATTTGGGGAGGTTAGGTTAGGTTACGTTGGTTAGGTTAGGTTAGGTTAGGTTAGGTTAGGTTAGGCTCAAATTTAACCAGGAGACTCCAAATTTCGTTTTCTCACATAAACTTGATCGTAAATCACTCTAATCCACGATAGGTTACAGTACCTGCAATTTGGGGAGGTTAGGTTAGGTTACGTTGGTTAGGTTAGGTTAGGTTAGGTTAGGTTAGGTTAGGCTCAAATTTAACCAGGAGACTCCAAATTTCGTTTTCTCACATAAACTTGATCGTAAATCACTCTAATCCACGATAGGTTACAGTACCTGCAATTTGGGGAGGTTAGGTTAGGTTACGTTGGTTAGGTTAGGTTAGGTTAGGTTAGGTTAGGTTAGGCTCAAATTTAACCAGGAGACTCCAAATTTCGTTTTCTCACATAAACTTGATCGTAAATCACTCTAATCCACGATAGGTTACAGTACCTGCAATTTGGGGAGGTTAGGTTAGGTTACGTTGGTTAGGTTAGGTTAGGTTAGGTTAGGTTAGGTTAGGCTCAAATTTAACCAGGAGACTCCAAATTTCGTTTTCTCACATAAACTTGATCGTAAATCACTCTAATCCACGATAGGTTACAGTACCTGCAATTTGGGGAGGTTAGGTTAGGTTACGTTGGTTAGGTTAGGTTAGGTTAGGTTAGGTTAGGTTAGGCTCAAATTTAACCAGCAGACTCCAAATTTCGTTTTCTCACATAAACTTGATCGTAAATCACTCTAATCCACGATAGGTTACAGTACCTGCAATTTGGGGAGGTTAGGTTAGGTTACGTTGGTTAGGTTAGGTTAGGTTAGGTTAGGTTAGGTTAGGCTCAAATTTAACCAGGAGACTCCAAATTTCGTTTTCTCACATAAACTTGATCGTAAATCACTCTAATCCACGATAGGTTACAGTACCTGCAATTTGGGGAGGTTAGGTTAGGTTACGTTGGTTAGGTTAGGTTAGGTTAGGTTAGGTTAGGTTAGGCTCAAATTTAACCAGGAGACTCCAAATTTCGTTTTCTCACATAAACTTGATCGTAAATCACTCTAATCCACGATAGGTTACAGTACCTGCAATTTGGGGAGGTTAGGTTAGGTTACGTTGGTTAGGTTAGGTTAGGTTAGGTTAGGTTAGGTTAGGCTCAAATTTAACCAGGAGACTCCAAATTTCGTTTTCTCACATAAACTTGATCGTAAATCACTCTAATCCACGATAGGTTACAGTACCTGCAATTTGGGGAGGTTAGGTTAGGTTACGTTGGTTAGGTTAGGTTAGGTTAGGTTAGGTTAGGTTAGGCTCAAATTTAACCAGGAGACTCCAAATTTCGTTTTCTCACATAAACTTGATCGTAAATCACTCTAATCCACGATAGGTTACAGTACCTGCAATTTGGGGAGGTTAGGTTAGGTTACGTTGGTTAGGTTAGGTTAGGTTAGGTTAGGTTAGGTTAGGCTCAAATTTAACCAGGAGACTCCAAATTTCGTTTTCTCACATAAACTTGATCGTAAATCACTCTAATCCACGATAGGTTACAGTACCTGCAATTTGGGGAGGTTAGGTTAGGTTACGTTGGTTAGGTTAGGTTAGGTTAGGTTAGGTTAGGTTAGGCTCAAATTTAACCAGGAGACTCCAAATTTCGTTTTCTCACATAAACTTGATCGTAAATCACTCTAATCCACGATAGGTTACAGTACCTGCAATTTGGGGAGGTTAGGTTAGGTTACGTTGGTTAGGTTAGGTTAGGTTAGGTTAGGTTAGGTTAGGCTCAAATTTAACCAGGAGACTCCAAATTTCGTTTTCTCACATAAACTTGATCGTAAATCACTCTAATCCACGATAGGTTACAGTACCTGCAATTTGGGGAGGTTAGGTTAGGTTACGTTGGTTAGGTTAGGTTAGGTTAGGTTAGGTTAGGTTAGGCTCAAATTTAACCAGGAGACTCCAAATTTCGTTTTCTCACATAAACTTGATCGTAAATCACTCTAATCCACGATAGGTTACAGTACCTGCAATTTGGGGAGGTTAGGTTAGGTTACGTTGGTTAGGTTAGGTTAGGTTAGGTTAGGTTAGGTTAGGCTCAAATTTA
>NC_091592.1:565649-615980 GCF_042767895.1 Penaeus vannamei | reverse complement strand
CGTAATCTGTACAACGAATTAGGTCTTAGTAAATTTGACTAACCAATCTAATCAGTAACTACCTAACCGAACCGAACCTCCATAACCTAACCTAACCAACTCAGACTAACCTAACGATAAACTACATTATGAGGTACTGTAACCTATCGTGGATTACAGTGATTTACAATCAAGTTTATGTGAGAAAACGAAATTTGGAGTATCCTGGTTAAATTTGAGCCAAACCAAATCAAACCTAACCTAACCTAACCAAACCAAACCTAACCAACGTAACCTAACCTAACCTCCCCAAATTATTGCAGGTACTGTAACCTATCGTGGATTAGAGTGATTTACGATCAAGTTTATGTGAGAAAACGAATTTGGAGTCTCCTGGCGTTAAATTTGAGCCTAACCTAACCTAACCTAACCTAACCTAACAGAAACCGACTACCTAACCAACGTTACCTAACTCTAACCTCGCCCAAAGTGCAGGTACTGTAACCTATCGTGGATTAGAGTGATTTTACGATCAAGTTTATGTGAGAAAACGCAATTTGGAGTCTCCTGGTTAAATTTGAGCTAACCTAACTAACCTAACCTAACCTAACTGAACCGAACCTAACCAACGTAACCTAACCTAACCTCCCCAAATTGCAGGTGACTGTAACCTATCGTGGATTAGGAGTGATCTTACGATCAAGTTTGCATGTGAGAAAACGAATTTGGAGTCTCTGGTTAAATTTGAGCCTAACCTAACCTAGAACCTAATCTAACTCTAACCTAACCAACGTAACCTAACCTAACCTCCCCAAATTGCAGGTACTGTAACCTATCGTGGATTAGAGTGATTTACGATCAAGTTTATGTGAGAAAACGAAATTTGGAGTCTCCTGGTTAAATTTGAGCCTAACCTAACCTAACCTAACCTAACCTAACCTAACCAACGTAACCTAACCTAACCTCCCCAAATTGCAGGTACTGTAACCTATCGTGGATTAGAGTGATTTACGATCAAGTTTATGTGAGAAAACGAAATTTGGAGTCTCCTGGTTAAATTTGAGCCTAACCTAACCTAACCTAACCTAACCTAACCTAACCAACGTAACCTAACCTAACCTCCCCAAATTGCAGGTACTGTAACCTATCGTGGATTAGAGTGATTTACGATCAAGTTTATGTGAGAAAACGAAATTTGGAGTCTCCTGGTTAAATTTGAGCCTAACCTAACCTAACCTAACCTAACCTAACCTAACCAACGTAACCTAACCTAACCTCCCCAAATTGCAGGTACTGTAACCTATCGTGGATTAGAGTGATTTACGATCAAGTTTATGTGAGAAAACGAAATTTGGAGTCTCCTGGTTAAATTTGAGCCTAACCTAACCTAACCTAACCTAACCTAACCTAACCAACGTAACCTAACCTAACCTCCCCAAATTGCAGGTACTGTAACCTATCGTGGATTAGAGTGATTTACGATCAAGTTTATGTGAGAAAACGAAATTTGGAGTCTCCTGGTTAAATTTGAGCCTAACCTAACCTAACCTAACCTAATCTAACCTAACCTAACCTAACCAACGTAACCTAACCTAACCTCCCCAAATTGCAGGTACTGTAACCTATCGTGGATTAGAGTGATTTACGATCAAGTTTATGTGAGAAAACGAAATTTGGAGTCTCCTGGTTAAATTTGAGCCTAACCTAACCTAACCTAACCTAACCAACGTAACCTAACCTAACCTCCCCAAATTGCAGGTACTGTAACCTATCGTGGATTAGAGTGATTTACGATCAAGTTTATGTGAGAAAACGAAATTTGGAGTCTCCTGGTTAAATTTGAGCCTAACCTAACCTAACCTAACCTAACCAACGTAACCTAACCTAACCTCCCCAAATTGCAGGTACTGTAACCTATCGTGGATTAGAGTGATTTACGATCAAGTTTATGTGAGAAAACGAAATTTGGAGTCTCCTGGTTAAATTTGAGCCTAACCTAACCTAACCTAACCTAACCTAACCTAACCTAACCTAACCAACGTAACCTAACCTAACCTCCCCAAATTGCAGGTACTGTAACCTATCGTGGATTAGAGTGATTTACGATCAAGTTTATGTGAGAAAACGAAATTTGGAGTCTCCTGGTTAAATTTGAGCCTAACCTAACCTAACCTAACCTAACCTAACCAACGTAACCTAACCTAACCTCCCCAAATTGCAGGTACTGTAACCTATCGTGGATTAGAGTGATTTACGATCAAGTTTATGTGAGAAAACGAAATTTGGAGTCTCCTGGTTAAATTTGAGCCTAACCTAACCTAACCTAACCTAACCTAACCTAACCAACGTAACCTAACCTAACCTCCCCAAATTGCAGGTACTGTAACCTATCGTGGATTAGAGTGATTTACGATCAAGTTTATGTGAGAAAACGAAATTTGGAGTCTCCTGGTTAAATTTGAGCCTAACCTAACCTAACCTAACCTAACCAACGTAACCTAACCTAACCTCCCCAAATTGCAGGTACTGTAACCTATCGTGGATTAGAGTGATTTACGATCAAGTTTATGTGAGAAAACGAAATTTGGAGTCTCCTGGTTAAATTTGAGCCTAACCTAACCTAACCTAACCTAACCTAACCTAACCAACGTAACCTAACCTAACCTCCCCAAATTGCAGGTACTGTAACCTATCGTGGATTAGAGTGATTTACGATCAAGTTTATGTGAGAAAACGAAATTTGGAGTCTCCTGGTTAAATTTGAGCCTAACCTAACCTAACCTAACCTAACCTAACCTAACCTAACCTAACCAACGTAACCTAACCTAACCTCCCCAAATTGCAGGTACTGTAACCTATCGTGGATTAGAGTGATTTACGATCAAGTTTATGTGAGAAAACGAAATTTGGAGTCTCCTGGTTAAATTTGAGCCTAACCTAACCTAACCTAACCTAACCTAACCTAACCAACGTAACCTAACCTAACCTCCCCAAATTGCAGGTACTGTAACCTATCGTGGATTAGAGTGATTTACGATCAAGTTTATGTGAGAAAACGAAATTTGGAGTCTCCTGGTTAAATTTGAGCCTAACCTAACCTAACCTAACCTAACCTAACCTAACCAACGTAACCTAACCTAACCTCCCCAAATTGCAGGTACTGTAACCTATCGTGGATTAGAGTGATTTACGATCAAGTTTATGTGAGAAAACGAAATTTGGAGTCTCCTGGTTAAATTTGAGCCTAACCTAACCTAACCTAACCTAACCTAACCTAACCAACGTAACCTAACCTAACCTCCCCAAATTGCAGGTACTGTAACCTATCGTGGATTAGAGTGATTTACGATCAAGTTTATGTGAGAAAACGAAATTTGGAGTCTCCTGGTTAAATTTGAGCCTAACCTAACCTAACCTAACCTAACATAACCTAACCAACGTAACCTAACTTAACCTCCCCAAATTGCAGGTACTGTAACCTATCGTGGATAAGAGTGATTTACGATCAAGTTTATGTGAGAAAACGAAATTTGGAGTCTCCTGGTTAAATTTGAGCCTAACCTAACCTAACCTAACCTAACCTAACCTAACCAACGTAACCTAACCTAACCTCCCCAAATTGCAGGTACTGTAACCTATCGTGGATTAGAGTGATTTACGATCAAGTTTATGTGAGAAAACGAAATTTGGAGTCTCCTGGTTAAATTTGAGCCTAACCTAACCTAACCTAACCTAACCTAACCTAACCAACGTAACCTAACCTAACCTCCCCAAATTGCAGGTACTGTAACCTATCGTGGATTAGAGTGATTTACGATCAAGTTTATGTGAGAAAACGAAATTTGGAGTCTCCTGGTTAAATTTGAGCCTAACCTAACCTAACCTAACCTAATCTAACCTAACCTAACCTAACCAACGTAACCTAAACTAACCTCCCCAAATTGCAGGTACTGTAACCTATCGTGGATTAGAGTGATTTACGATCAAGTTTATGTGAGAAAACGAAATTTGGAGTCTCCTGGTTAAATTTGAGCCTAACCTAACCTAACCTAACCTAACCTAACCTAACCTAACCTAACCAACGTAACCTAACCTAACCTCCCCAAATTGCAGGTACTGTAACCTATCGTGGATTAGAGTGATTTACGATCAAGTTTATGTGAGAAAACGAAATTTGGAGTCTCCTGGTTAAATTTGAGCCTAACCTAACCTGACCTAACCTAACCTAACCTAACCAACGTAACCTAACCTAACCTCCCCAAATTGCAGGTACTGTAACCTATCGTGGATTAGAGTGATTTACGATCAAGTTTATGTGAGAAAACGAAATTTGGAGTCTCCTGGTTAAATTTGAGCCTAACCTAACCTAACCTAACCTAACCAACGTAACCTAACCTAACCTCCCCAAATTGCAGGTACTGTAACCTATCGTGGATTAGAGTGATTTACGATCAAGTTTATGTGAGAAAACGAAATTTGGAGTCTCCTGGTTAAATTTGAGCCTAACCTAACCTAACCTAACCTAACCTAACCTAACCAACGTAACCTAACCTAACCTCCCCAAATTGCAGGTACTGTAACCTATCGTGGATTAGAGTGATTTACGATCAAGTTTATGTGAGAAAACGAAATTTGGAGTCTCCTGGTTAAATTTGAGCCTAACCTAACCTAACCTAACCTAACCAACGTAACCTAACCTAACCTCCCCAAATTGCAGGTACTGTAACCTATCGTGGATTAGAGTGATTTACGATCAAGTTTATGTGAGAAAACGAAATTTGGAGTCTCCTGGTTAAATTTGAGCCTAACCTAACCTAACCTAACCTAACCTAACCTAACCAACATAACCTAACCTAACCTCCCCAAATTGCAGGTACTGTAACCTATCGTGGATTAGAGTGATTTACGATCAAGTTTATGTGAGAAAACGAAATTTGGAGTCTCCTGGTTAAATTTGAGCCTAACCTAACCTAACCTAACCTAACCTAACCTAACCAACGTAACCTAACCTAACCTCCCCAAATTGCAGGTACTGTAACCTATCGTGGATTAGAGTGATTTACGATCAAGTTTATGTGAGAAAACGAAATTTGGAGTCTCCTGGTTAAATTTGAGCCTAACCTAACCTAACCTAACCTAACGTAACCTAACCTAACCTAACCAACGTAACCTAACCTAACCTCCCCAAATTGCAGGTACTGTAACCTATCGTGGATTAGAGTGATTTACGATCAAGTTTATGTGAGAAAACGAAATTTGGAGTCTCCTGGTTAAATTTGAGCCTAACCTAACCTAACCTAACCTAACCAACGTAACCTAACCTAACCTCCCCAAATTGCAGGTACTGTAACCTATCGTGGATTAGAGTGATTTACGATCAAGTTTATGTGAGAAAACGAAATTTGGAGTCTCCTGGTTAAATTTGAGCCTAACCTAACCTAACCTAACCTAACCTAACCTAACCTAACCAACGTAACCTAACCTAACCTCCCCAAATTGCAGGTACTGTAACCTATCGTGGATTAGAGTGATTTACGATCAAGTTTATGTGAGAAAACGAAATTTGGAGTCTCCTGGTTAAATTTGAGCCTAACCTAACCTAACCTAACCTAACCTAACCTAACCAACGTAACCTAACCTAACCTCCCCAAATTGCAGGTACTGTAACCTATCGTGGATTAGAGTGATTTACGATCAAGTTTATGTGAGAAAACGAAATTTGGAGTCTCCTGGTTAAATTTGAGCCTAACCTAACCTAACCTAACCTAACCTAACCTAACCTAACCTAACCAACGTAACCTAACCTAACCTCCCCAAAGTGCAGGTACTGTAACCTATCGTGGATTAGAGTGATTTACGATCAAGTTTATGTGAGAAAACGAAATTTGGAGTCTCCTGGTTAAATTTGAGCCTAACCTAACCTAACCTAACCTAACCTAACCAACCTAACCTAACCTAACCTCCCCAAATTGCAGGTACTGTAACCTATCGTGGATTAGACTGATTTACGATCAAGTTTATGTGAGAAAACGAAATTTGGAGTCTCCTGGTTAAATTTGAGCCTAACCTAACCTAACCTAACCTAACCTAACCTAACCAACGTAACCTAACCTAACCTCCCCAAATTGCAGGTACTGTAACCTATCGTGGATTAGAGTGATTTACGATCAAGTTTATGTGAGAAAACGAAATTTGGAGTCTCCTGGTTAAATTTGAGCCTAACCTAACCTAACCTAACCTAACCTAACCTAACCAACGTAACCTAACCTAACCTCCCCAAATTGCAGGTACTGTAACCTATCGTGGATTAGAGTGATTTACGATCAAGTTTATGTGAGAAAACGAAATTTGGAGTCTCCTGGTTAAATTTGAGCCTAACCTAACCTAACCTAACCTAACCTAACCTAACCTAACCAACGTAACCTAACCTAACCTCCCCAAATTGCAGGTACTGTAACCTATCGTGGATTAGAGTGATTTACGATCAAGGTTATGTGAGAAAACGAAATTTGGAGTCTCCTGGTTAAATTTGAGCCTAACCTAACCTAACCTAACCTAACCTAACCTAACCAACGTAACCTAACCTAACCTCCCCAAATTGCAGGTACTGTAACCTATCGTGGATTAGAGTGATTTACGATCAAGTTTATGTGAGAAAACGAAATTTGGAGTCTCCTGGTTAAATTTGAGCCTAACCTAACCTAACCTAACCTAACCTAACCTAACCAACGTAACCTAACCTAACCTCCCCAAATTGCAGGTACTGTAACCTATCGTGGATTAGAGTGATTTACGATCAAGTTTATGTGAGAAAACGAAATTTGGAGTCTCCTGGTTAAATTTGAGCCTAACCTAACCTAACCTAACCTAACCTAACCTAACCAACGTAACCTAACCTAACCTCCCCAAATTGCAGGTACTGTAACCTATCGTGGATTAGAGAGATTTACGATCAAGTTTATGTGAGAAACCGAAATTTGGGGTCTCCTGGTTAAATTTGAGCCTAACCTAACCTAACCTAACCTAACCTAACCTAACCTAACCTAACCAACGTAACCTAACCTAACCTCCCCAAATTGCAGGTACTGTAACCTATCGTGGATTAGAGTGATTTACGATCAAGTTTATGTGAGAAAACGAAATTTGGAGTCTCCTGGTTAAATTTGAGCCTAACCTAACCTAACCTAACCTAACCTAACCTAACCAACGTAACCTAACCTAACCTCCCCAAATTGCAGGTACTGTAACCTATCGTGGATTAGAGTGATTTACGATCAAGTTTATGTGAGAAAACGAAATTTGGAGTCTCCTGGTTAAATTTGAGCCTAACCTAACCTAACCTAAACTAACCTAACCTAACCTAACCTAACCTAACCAACGTAACCTAACCTAACCTCCCCAAATTGCAGGTACTGTAACCTATCGTGGATTAGAGTGATTTACGATCAAGTTTATGTGAGAAAACGAAATTTGGAGTCTCCTGGTTAAATTTGAGCCTAACCTAACCTAACCTAACCTAACCTAACCTAACCAACGTAACCTAACCTAACCTCCCCAAATTGCAGGTACTGTAACCTATCGTGGATTAGAGTGATTTACGATCAAGTTTATGTGAGAAAACGAAATTTGGAGTCTCCTGGTTAAATTTGAGCCTAACCTAACCTAACCTAACCTAACCAACGTAACCTAACCTAACCTCCCCAAATTGCAGGTACTGTAACCTATCGTGGATTAGAGTGATTTACGATCAAGTTTATGTGAGAAAACGAAATTTGGAGTCTCCTGGTTAAATTTGAGCCTAACCTAACCTAACCTAACCTAACCTAACCTAACCTAACCTAACCAACGTAACCTAACCTAACCTCCCCAAATTGCAGGTACTGTAACCTATCGTGGATTAGAGTGATTTACGATCAAGTTTATGTGAGAAAACGAAATTTGGAGTCTCCTGGTTAAATTTGAGCCTAACCTAACCTAACCTAACCTAACCTAACCTAACCAACGTAACCTAACCTAACCTCCCCAAATTGCAGGTACTGTAACCTATCGTGGATTAGAGTGATTTACGATCAAGTTTATGTGAGAAAACGAAATTTGGAGTCTCCTGGTTAAATTTGAGCCTAACCTAACCTAACCTAACCTAACCAACGTAACCTAACCTAACCTCCCCAAATTGCAGGTACTGTAACCTATCGTGGATTAGAGTGATTTACGATCAAGTTTATGTGAGAAAACGAAATTTGGAGTCTCCTGGTTAAATTTGAGCCTAACCTAACCTAACCTAACCTAACATAACCTAACCTAACCTAACCAACGTAACCTAACCTAACCTCCCCAAATTGCAGGTACTGTAACCTATCGTGGATTAGAGTGATTTACGATCAAGTTTATGTGAGAAAACGAAATTTGGAGTCTCCTGGTTAAATTTGAGCCTAACCTAACCTAACCTAACCTAACCTAACCAACGTAACCTAACCTAACCTCCCCAAATTGCAGGTACTGTAACCTATCGTGGATTAGAGTGATTTACGATCAAGTTTATGTGAGAAAACGAAATTTGGAGTCTCCTGGTTAAATTTGAGCCTAACCTAACCTAACCTAACCTAACCTAACCTAACCTAACTTAACCTAACCAACGTAACCTAACCTAACCTCCCCAAATTGCAGGTACTGTAACCTATCGTGGATTAGAGTGATTTACGATCAAGTTTATGTGAGAAAACGAAATTTGGAGTCTCCTGGTTAAATTTGAGCCTAACCTAACCTAACCTAACCTAACCTAACCTAACCAACGTAACCTAACCTAACCTCCCCAAATTGCAGGTACTGTAACCTATCGTGGATTAGAGTGATTTACGATCAAGTTTATGTGAGAAAACGAAATTTGGAGTCTCCTGGTTAAATTTGAGCCTAACCTAACCTAACCTAACCTAACCTAACCTAACCTAACCAACGTAACCTAACCTAACCTCCCCAAATTGCAGGTACTGTAACCTATCGTGGATTAGAGTGATTTACGATCAAGTTTATGTGAGAAAACGAAATTTGGAGTCTCCTGGTTAAATTTGAGCCTAACCTAACCTAACCTAACCTAACCTAACCTAACCAACGTAACCTAACCTAACCTCCCCAAATTGCAGGTACTGTAACCTATCGTGGATTAGAGTGATTTACGATCAAGTTTATGTGAGAAAACGAAATTTGGAGTCTCCTGGTTAAATTTGAGCCTAACCTAACCTAACCTAACCTAACCTAACCTAACCAACGTAACCTAACCTAACCTCCCCAAATTGCAGGTACTGTAACCTATCGTGGATTAGAGTGATTTACGATCAAGTTTATGTGAGAAAACGAAATTTGGAGTCTCCTGGTTAAATTTGAGCCTAACCTAACCTAACCTAACCTAACCTAACCTAACCTAACCTAACCAACGTAACCTAACCTAACCTCCCCAAATTGCAGGTACTGTAACCTATCGTGGATTAGAGTGATTTACGATCAAGTTTATGTGAGAAAACGAAATTTGGAGTCTCCTGGTTAAATTTGAGCCTAACCTAACCTAACCTAACCTAACCTAACCTAACCAACGTAACCTAACCTAACCTCCCCAAATTGCAGGTACTGTAACCTATCGTGGATTAGAGTGATTTACGATCAAGTTTATGTGAGAAAACGAAATTTGGAGTCTCCTGGTTAAATTTGAGCCTAACCTAACCTAACCTAACCTAACCTAACCAACGTAACCTAACCTAACCTCCCCAAATTGCAGGTACTGTAACCTATCGTGGATTAGAGTGATTTACGATCAAGTTTATGTGAGAAAACGAAATTTGGAGTCTCCTGGTTAAATTTGAGCCTAACCTAACCTAACCTAACCTAATCTAACCTAACCAACGTAACCTAACCTAACCTCCCCAAATTGCAGGTACTGTAACCTATCGTGGATTAGAGTGATTTACGATCAAGTTTATGTGAGAAAACGAAATTTGGAGTCTCCTGGTTAAATTTGAGCCTAACCTAACCTAACCTAACCTAACCAACGTAACCTAACCTAACCTCCCCAAATTGCAGGTACTGTAACCTATCGTGGATTAGAGTGATTTACGATCAAGTTTATGTGAGAAAACGAAATTTGGAGTCTCCTGGTTAAATTTGAGCCTAACCTGACCTAACCTAACCTAACCTAACCTAACCAACGTAACCTAACCTAACCTCCCCAAATTGCAGGTACTGTAACCTATCGTGGATTAGAGTGATTTACGATCAAGTTTATGTGAGAAAACGAAATTTGGAGTCTCCTGGTTAAATTTGAGCCTAACCTAACCTAACCTAACCTAACCTAACCTAACCTAACCTAACCAACGTAACCTAACCTAACCTCCCCAAATTGCAGGTACTGTAACCTATCGTGGATTAGAGTGATTTACGATCAAGTTTATGTGAGAAAACGAAATTTGGAGTCTCCTGGTTAAATTTGAGCCTAACCTAACCTAACCTAAACTAACCTAACCTAACCTAACCTAACCTAACCAACGTAACCTAACCTAACCTCCCCAAATTGCAGGTACTGTAACCTATCGTGGATTAGAGTGATTTACGATCAAGTTTATGTGAGAAAACGAAATTTGGAGTCTCCTGGTTAAATTTGAGCCTAACCTAACCTAACCTAACCTAACCTAACCTAACCAACGTAACCTAACCTAACCTCCCCAAATTGCAGGTACTGTAACCTATCGTGGATTAGAGTGATTTACGATCAAGTTTATGTGAGAAAACGAAATTTGGAGTCTCCTGGTTAAATTTGAGCCTAACCTAACCTAACCTAACCTAACCTAACCTAACCAACGTAACCTAACCTAACCTCCCCAAATTGCAGGTACTGTAACCTATCGTGGATTAGAGTGATTTACGATCAAGTTTATGTGAGAAAACGAAATTTGGAGTCTCCTGGTTAAATTTGAGCCTAACCTAACCTAACCTAACCTAACCTAACCTAACCAACGTAACCTAACCTAACCTCCCCAAATTGCAGGTACTGTAACCTATCGTGGATTAGAGTGATTTACGATCAAGTTTATGTGAGAAAACGAAATTTGGAGTCTCCTGGTTAAATTTGAGCCTAACCTAACCTAACCTAACCTAACCTAACCTCCCCAAATTGCAGGTACTGTAACCTATCGTGGATTAGAGTGATTTACGATCAAGTTTATGTGAGAAAACGAAATTTGGAGTCTCCTGGTTAAATTTGAGCCTAACCTAACCTAACCTAACCTAACCTAACCTAACCAACGTAACCTAACCTAACCTCCCCAAATTGCAGGTACTGTAACCTATCGTGGATTAGAGTGATTTACGATCAAGTTTATGTGAGAAAACGAAATTTGGAGTCTCCTGGTTAAATTTGAGCCTAACCTAACCTAACCTAACCTAACCTAACCTAACCAACGTAACCTAACCTAACCTCCCCAAATTGCAGGTACTGTAACCTATCGTGGATTAGAGTGATTTACGATCAAGTTTATGTGAGAAAACGAAATTTGGAGTCTCCTGGTTAAATTTGAGCCTAACCTAACCTAACCTAACCTAACCTAACCTAACCTAACCTAACCAACGTAACCTAACCTAACCTCCCCAAATTGCAGGTACTGTAACCTATCGTGGATTAGAGTGATTTACGATCAAGTTTATGTGAGAAAACGAAATTTGGAGTCTCCTGGTTAAATTTGAGCCTAACCTAACCTAACCTAACCTAACCTAACCTAACCAACGTAACCTAACCTAACCTCCCCAAATTGCAGGTACTGTAACCTATCGTGGATTAGAGTGATTTACGATCAAGTTTATGTGAGAAAACGAAATTTGGAGTCTCCTGGTTAAATTTGAGCCTAACCTAACCTAACCTAAACTAACCTAACCTAACCTAACCTAACCTAACCAACGTAACCTAACCTAACCTCCCCAAATTGCAGGTACTGTAACCTATCGTGGATTAGAGTGATTTACGATCAAGTTTATGTGAGAAAACGAAATTTGGAGTCTCCTGGTTAAATTTGAGCCTAACCTAACCTAACCTAACCTAACCTAACCTAACCAACGTAACCTAACCTAACCTCCCCAAATTGCAGGTACTGTAACCTATCGTGGATTAGAGTGATTTACGATCAAGTTTATGTGAGAAAACGAAATTTGGAGTCTCCTGGTTAAATTTGAGCCTAACCTAACCTAACCTAACCTAACCAACGTAACCTAACCTAACCTCCCCAAATTGCAGGTACTGTAACCTATCGTGGATTAGAGTGATTTACGATCAAGTTTATGTGAGAAAACGAAATTTGGAGTCTCCTGGTTAAATTTGAGCCTAACCTAATCTAACATAACCTAACGTAACCTAACCTAACCTAACCAACGTAACCTAACCTAACCTCCCCAAATTGAAGGTACTGTAACCTATCGTGGATTAGAGTGATTTACGATCAAGTTTATGTGAGAAAACGAAATTTGGAGTCTCCTGGTTAAATTTGAGCCTAACCTAACCTAACCTAACCTAACCTAACCAACGTAACCTAACCTAACCTCCCCAAATTGCAGGTACTGTAACCTATCGTGGATTAGAGTGATTTACGATCAAGTTTATGTGAGAAAACGAAATTTGGAGTCTCCTGGTTAAATTTGAGCCTAACCTAACCTAACCTAACCTAACCTAACCTAACTTAACCTAACCAACGTAACCTAACCTAACCTCCCCAAATTGCAGGTACTGTAACCTATCGTGGATTAGAGTGATTTACGATCAAGTTTATGTGAGAAAACGAAATTTGGAGTCTCCTGGTTAAATTTGAGCCTAACCTAACCTAACCTAACCTAACCTAACCAACGTAACCTAACCTAACCTCCCCAAATTGCAGGTACTGTAACCTATCGTGGATTAGAGTGATTTACGATCAAGTTTATGTGAGAAAACGAAATTTGGAGTCTCCTGGTTAAATTTGAGCCTAACCTAACCTAACCTAACCTAACCTAACCTAACCTAACCAACGTAACCTAACCTAACCTCCCCAAATTGCAGGTACTGTAACCTATCGTGGATTAGAGTGATTTACGATCAAGTTTATGTGAGAAAACGAAATTTGGAGTCTCCTGGTTAAATTTGAGCCTAACCTAACCTAACCTAACCTAACCTAACCTAACCAACGTAACCTAACCTAACCTCCCCAAATTGCAGGTACTGTAACCTATCGTGGATTAGAGTGATTTACGATCAAGTTTATGTGAGAAAACGAAATTTGGAGTCTCCTGGTTAAATTTGAGCCTAACCTAACCTAACCTAACCTAACCTAACCAACGTAACCTAACCTAACCTCCCCAAATTGCAGGTACTGTAACCTATCGTGGATTAGAGTGATTTACGATCAAGTTTATGTGAGAAAACGAAATTTGGAGTCTCCTGGTTAAATTTGACCCTAACCTAACCTAACCTAACCTAACCTAACCTAACCTAACCAACGTAACCTAACCTAACCTCCCCAAATTGCAGGTACTGTAACCTATCGTGGATTAGAGTGATTTACGATCAAGTTTATGTGAGAAAACGAAATTTGGAGTCTCCTGGTTAAATTTGAGCCTAACCTAACCTAACCTAACCTAACCTAACCTAACCAACGTAACCTAACCTAACCTCCCCAAATTGCAGGTACTGTAACCTATCGTGGATTAGAGTGATTTACGATCAAGTTTATGTGAGAAAACGAAATTTGGAGTCTCCTGGTTAAATTTGAGCCTAACCTAACCTAACCTAACCTAATCTAACCTAACCTAACCTAACCAACGTAACCTAACCTAACCTCCCCAAATTGCAGGTACTGTAACCTATCGTGGATTAGAGTGATTTACGATCAAGTTTATGTGAGAAAACGAAATTTGGAGTCTCCTGGTTAAATTTGAGCCTAACCTAACCTAACCTAACCTAACCTAACCTAACCTAACCTAACCAACGTAACCTAACCTAACCTCCCCAAATTGCAGGTACTGTAACCTATCGTGGATTAGAGTGATTTACGATCAAGTTTATGTGAGAAAACGAAATTTGGAGTCTCCTGGTTAAATTTGAGCCTAACCTAACGTAACCTAACCTAACCTAACCTAACCTAACCAACGTAACCTAACCTAACCTCCCCAAATTGCAGGTACTGTAACCTATCGTGGATTAGAGTGATTTACGATCAAGTTTATGTGAGAAAACGAAATTTGGAGTCTCCTGGTTAAATTTGAGCCTAACCTAACCTAACTAAACCTAACCTAACCAACGTAACCTAACCTAACCTCCCCAAATTGCAGGTACTGTAACCTATCGTGGATTAGAGTGATTTACGATCAAGTTTATGTGAGAAAACGAAATTTGGAGTCTCCTGGTTAAATTTGAGCCTAACCTAACCTAACCTAACCTAACCTAACCTAACCAACGTAACCTAACCTAACCTCCCCAAATTGCAGGTACTGTAACCTATCGTGGATTAGAGTGATTTACGATCAAGTTTATGTGAGAAAACGAAATTTGGAGTCTCCTGGTTAAATTTGAGCCTAACCTAACCTAACCTAACCTAACCTAACCTAACCAACGTAACCTAACCTAACCTCCCCAAATTGCAGGTACTGTAACCTATCGTGGATTAGAGTGATTTACGATCAAGTTTATGTGAGAAAACGAAATTTGGAGTCTCCTGGTTAAATTTGAGCCTAACCTAACCTAACCTAACCTAACCTAACCTAACTTAACCTAACCAACGTAACCTAACCTAACCTCCCCAAATTGCAGGTACTGTAACCTATCGTGGATTAGAGTGATTTACGATCAAGTTTATGTGAGAAAACGAAATTTGGAGTCTCCTGGTTAAATTTGAGCCTAACCTAACCTAACATAACCTAACGTAACCTAACCTAACCTAACCAACGTAACCTAACCTAACCTCCCCAAATTGCAGGTACTGTAACCTATCGTGGATTAGAGTGATTTACGATCAAGTTTATGTGAGAAAACGAAATTTGGAGTCTCCTGGTTAAATTTGAGCCTAACCTAACCTAACCTAACCTAACCTAACCAACGTAACCTAACCTAACCTCCCCAAATTGCAGGTACTGTAACCTATCGTGGATTAGAGTGATTTACGATCAAGTTTATGTGAGAAAACGAAATTTGGAGTCTCCTGGTTAAATTTGAGCCTAACCTAACCTAACCTAACCTAACCTAACCTAACCTAACCTAACCAACGTAACCTAACCTAACCTCCCCAAATTGCAGGTACTGTAACCTATCGTGGATTAGAGTGATTTACGATCAAGTTTATGTGAGAAAACGAAATTTGGAGTCTCCTGGTTAAATTTGAGCCTAACCTAACCTAACCTAACCTAACCTAACCTAACCTAACCTAACCAACGTAACCTAACCTAACCTCCCCAAATTGCAGGTACTGTAACCTATCGTGGATTAGAGTGATTTACGATCAAGTTTATGTGAGAAAACGAAATTTGGAGTCTCCTGGTTAAATTTGAGCCTAACCTAACCTAACCTAACCTAACCTAACCTAACCTAACCAACGTAACCTAACCTAACCTCCCCAAATTGCAGGTACTGTAACCTATCGTGGATTAGAGTGATTTACGATCAAGTTTGTGTGAGAAAACGAAATTTGGAGTCTCCTGGTTAAATTTGAGCCTAACCTAACCTAACCTAACCTAACCTAACCAACGTAACCTAACCTAACCTCCCCAAATTGCAGGTACTGTAACCTATCGTGGATTAGAGTGATTTACGATCAAGTTTATGTGAGAAAACGAAATTTGGAGTCTCCTGGTTAAATTTGAGCCTAACCTAACCTAACCTAACCTAACCTAACCTAACCAACGTAACCTAACCTAACCTCCCCAAATTGCAGGTACTGTAACCTATCGTGGATTAGAGTGATTTACGATCAAGTTTATGTGAGAAAACGAAATTTGGAGTCTCCTGGTTAAATTTGAGCCTAACCTAACCTAACCTAACCTAACCTAACCTAACCAACGTAACCTAACCTAACCTCCCCAAATTGCAGGTACTGTAACCTATCGTGGATTAGAGTGATTTACGATCAAGTTTATGTGAGAAAACGAAATTTGGAGTCTCCTGGTTAAATTTGAGCCTAACCTAACCTAACCTAACCTAATCTAACCTAACCTAACCTAACCAACGTAACCTAACCTAACCTCCCCAAATTGCAGGTACTGTAACCTATCGTGGATTAGAGTGATTTACGATCAAGTTTATGTGAGAAAACGAAATTTGGAGTCTCCTGGTTAAATTTGAGCCTAACCTAACCTAACCTAACCTAACCAACGTAACCTAACCTAACCTCCCCAAATTGCAGGTACTGTAACCTATCGTGGATTAGAGTGATTTACGATCAAGTTTATGTGAGAAAACGAAATTTGGAGTCTCCTGGTTAAATTTGAGCCTAACCTAACCTAACCTAACCTAACCTAACCTAACCTAACCAACGTAACCTAACCTAACCTCCCCAAATTGCAGGTACTGTAACCTATCGTGGATTAGAGTGATTTACGATCAAGTTTATGTGAGAAAACGAAATTTGGAGTCTCCTGGTTAAATTTGAGCCTAACCTAACCTAACCTAACCTAACCTAACCTAACCTAACCAACGTAACCTAACCTAACCTCCCCAAATTGCAGGTACTGTAACCTATCGTGGATTAGAGTGATTTACGATCAAGTTTATGTGAGAAAACGAAATTTGGAGTCTCCTGGTTAAATTTGAGCCTAACCTAACCTAACCTAACCTAACCTAACCTAACCTAACCAACGTAACCTAACCTAACCTCCCCAAATTGCAGGTACTGTAACCTATCGTGGATTAGAGTGATTTACGATCAAGTTTATGTGAGAAAACGAAATTTGGAGTCTCCTGGTTAAATTTGAGCCTAACCTAACTTAACCTAACCTAACCTAACCTAACCTAACCAACGTAACCTAACCTAACCTCCCCAAATTGCAGGTACTGTAACCTATCGTGGATTAGAGTGATTTACGATCAAGTTTATGTGAGAAAACGAAATTTGGAGTCTCCTGGTTAAATTTGAGCCTAACCTAACCTAACCTAACCTAACCTAACCTAACCAACGTAACCTAACCTAACCTCCCCAAATTGCAGGTACTGTAACCTATCGTGGATTAGAGTGATTTACGATCAAGTTTATGTGAGAAAACGAAATTTGGAGTCTCCTGGTTAAATTTGAGCCTAACCTAACCTAACCTAACCTAACCAACGTAACCTAACCTAACCTCCCCAAATTGCAGGTACTGTAACCTATCGTGGATTAGAGTGATTTACGATCAAGTTTATGTGAGAAAACGAAATTTGGAGTCTCCTGGTTAAATTTGCGCCTAACCTAACCTAACCTAACCTAACCTAACCTAACCAACGTAACCTAACCTAACCTCCCCAAATTGCAGGTACTGTAACCTATCGTGGATTAGAGTGATTTACGATCAAGTTTATGTGAGAAAACGAAATTTGGAGTCTCCTGGTTAAATTTGAGCCTAACCTAACCTAACCTAACCTAACCTAACCTAACCAACGTAACCTAACCTAACCTCCCCAAATTGCAGGTACTGTAACCTATCGTGGATTAGAGTGATTTACGATCAAGTTTATGTGAGAAAACGAAATTTGGAGTCTCCTGGTTAAATTTGAGCCTAACCTAACCTAACCTAACCTAACCTAACCTAACCTAACCTAACCTAACCAACGTAACCTAACCTAACCTCCCCAAATTGCAGGTACTGTAACCTATCGTGGATTAGAGTGATTTACGATCAAGTTTATGTGAGAAAACGAAATTTGGAGTCTCCTGGTTAAATTTGAGCCTAACCTAACCTAACCTAACCTAACCTAACCTAACCAACGTAACCTAACCTAACCTCCCCAAATTGCAGGTACTGTAACCTATCGTGGATTAGAGTGATTTACGATCAAGTTTATGTGAGAAAACGAAATTTGGAGTCTCCTGGTTAAATTTGAGCCTAACCTAACCTAACCTAACCTAACCTAACCTAACCAACGTAACCTAACCTAACCTCCCCAAATTGCAGGTACTGTAACCTATCGTGGATTAGAGTGATTTACGATCAAGTTTATGTGAGAAAACGAAATTTGGAGTCTCCTGGTTAAATTTGAGCCTAACCTAACCTAACCTAACCTAACCTAACCTAACCTAACCAACGTAACCTAACCTAACCTCCCCAAATTGCAGGTACTGTAACCTATCGTGGATTAGAGTGATTTACGATCAAGTTTATGTGAGAAAACGAAATTTCGAGTCTCCTGGTTAAATTTGAGCCTAACCTAACCTAACCTAACCTAACCTAACCTAACCTAACCTAACCAACGTAACCTAACCTAACCTCCCCAAATTGCAGGTACTGTAACCTATCGTGGATTAGAGTGATTTACGATCAAGTTTATGTGAGAAAACGAAATTTGGAGTCTCCTGGTTAAATTTGAGCCTAACCTAACCTAACCTAACCTAACCAACGTAACCTAACCTAACCTCCCCAAATTGCAGGTACTGTAACCTATCGTGGATTAGAGTGATTTACGATCAAGTTTATGTGAGAAAACGAAATTTGGAGTCTCCTGGTTAAATTTGAGCCTAACCTAACCTAACCTAACCTAACCTAACCTAACCAACGTAACCTAACCTAACCTCCCCAAATTGCAGGTACTGTAACCTATCGTGGATTAGAGTGATTTACGATCAAGTTTATGTGAGAAAACGAAATTTGGAGTCTCCTGGTTAAATTTGAGCCTAACCTAACCTAACCTAACCTAACCTAACCTAACCAACGTAACCTAACCTAACCTCCCCAAATTGCAGGTACTGTAACCTATCGTGGATTAGAGTGATTTACGATCAAGTTTATGTGAGAAAACGAAATTTGGAGTCTCCTGGTTAAATTTGAGCCTAACCTAACCTAACCTAACCTAACCTAACCTAACCTAACCTAACCTAACCAACGTAACCTAACCTAACCTCCCCAAATTGCAGGTACTGTAACCTATCGTGGATTAGAGTGATTTACGATCAAGTTTATGTGAGAAAACGAAATTTGGAGTCTCCTGGTTAAATTTGAGCCTAACCTAACCTAACCTAACCTAACCTAACCTAACCAACGTAACCTAACCTAACCTCCCCAAATTGCAGGTACTGTAACCTATCGTGGATTAGAGTGATTTACGATCAAGTTTATGTGAGACAACGAAATTTGGAGTCTCCTGGTTAAATTTGAGCCTAACCTAACCTAACCTAACCTAACCTAACCTAACCTAACCTAACCAACGTAACCTAACCTAACCTCCCCAAATTGCAGGTACTGTAACCTATCGTGGATTAGAGTGATTTACGATCAAGTTTATGTGAGAAAACGAAATTTGGAGTCTCCTGGTTAAATTTGAGCCTAACCTAACCTAACCTAACCTAACCTAACCTAACCAACGTAACCTAACCTAACCTCCCCAAATTGCAGGTACTGTAACCTATCGTGGATTAGAGTGATTTACGATCAAGTTTATGTGAGAAAACGAAATTTGGAGTCTCCTGGTTAAATTTGAGCCTAACCTAACCTAACCTAACCTAACCTAACCTAACCTAACCTAACCAACGTAACCTAACCTAACCTCCCCAAATTGCAGGTACTGTAACCTATCGTGGATTAGAGTGATTTACGATCAAGTTTATGTGAGAAAACGAAATTTGGAGTCTCCTGGTTAAATTTGAGCCTAACCTAACCTAACCTAACCTAACCAACGTAACCTAACCTAACCTCCCCAAATTGCAGGTACTGTAACCTATCGTGGATTAGAGTGATTTACGATCAAGTTTATGTGAGAAAACGAAATTTGGAGTCTCCTGGTTAAATTTGAGCCTAACCTAACCTAACCTAACCTAACCTAACCTAACCAACGTAACCTAACCTAACCTCCCCAAATTGCAGGTACTGTAACCTATCGTGGATTAGAGTGATTTACGATCAAGTTTATGTGAGAAAACGAAATTTGGAGTCTCCTGGTTAAATTTGAGCCTAACCTAACCTAACCTAACCTAACCTAACCAACGTAACCTAACCTAACCTCCCCAAATTGCAGGTACTGTAACCTATCGTGGATTAGAGTGATTTACGATCAAGTTTATGTGAGAAAACGAAATTTGGAGTCTCCTGGTTAAATTTGAGCCTAACCTAACCTAACCTAACCTAACCTAACCTAACCTAACCAACGTAACCTAACCTAACCTCCCCAAATTGCAGGTACTGTAACCTATCGTGGATTAGAGTGATTTACGATCAAGTTTATGTGAGAAAACGAAATTTGGAGTCTCCTGGTTAAATTTGAGCCTAACCTAACCTAACCTAACCTAACCTAACCTAACCAACGTAACCTAACCTAACCTCCCCAAATTGCAGGTACTGTAACCTATCGTGGATTAGAGTGATTTACGATCAAGTTTATGTGAGAAAACGAAATTTGGAGTCTCCTGGTTAAATTTGAGCCTAACCTAACCTAACCTAACCTAACCTAACCTAACCAACGTAACCTAACCTAACCTCCCCAAATTGCAGGTACTGTAACCTATCGTGGATTAGAGTGATTTACGATCAAGTTTATGTGAGAAAACGAAATTTGGAGTCTCCTGGTTAAATTTGAGCCTAACCTAACCTAACCTAACCTAACCTAACCTAACCAACGTAACCTAACCTAACCTCCCCAAATTGCAGGTACTGTAACCTATCGTGGATTAGAGTGATTTACGATCAAGTTTATGTGAGAAAACGAAATTTGGAGTCTCCTGGTTAAATTTGAGCCTAACCTAACCTAACCTAACCTAACCTAACCTAACCAACGTAACCTAACCTAACCTCCCCAAATTGCAGGTACTGTAACCTATCGTGGATTAGAGTGATTTACGATCAAGTTTATGTGAGAAAACGAAATTTGGAGTCTCCTGGTTAAATTTGAGCCTAACCTAACCTAACCTAACCTAACCTAACCTAACCAACGTAACCTAACCTAACCTCCCCAAATTGCAGGTACTGTAACCTATCGTGGATTAGAGTGATTTACGATCAAGTTTATGTGAGAAAACGAAATTTGGAGTCTCCTGGTTAAATTTGAGCCTAACCTAACCTAACCTAACCTAACCTAACCTAACCAACGTAACCTAACCTAACCTCCCCAAATTGCAGGTACTGTAACCTATCGTGGATTAGAGTGATTTACGATCAAGTTTATGTGAGAAAACGAAATTTGGAGTCTCCTGGTTAAATTTGAGCCTAACCTAACCTAACCTAACCTAACCTAACCTAACCAACGTAACCTAACCTAACCTCCCCAAATTGCAGGTACTGTAACCTATCGTGGATTAGAGTGATTTACGATCAAGTTTATGTGAGAAAACGAAATTTGGAGTCTCCTGGTTAAATTTGAGCCTAACCTAACCTAACCTAACCTAACCTAACCTAACCAACGTAACCTAACCTAACCTCCCCAAATTGCAGGTACTGTAACCTATCGTGGATTAGAGTGATTTACGATCAAGTTTATGTGAGAAAACGAAATTTGGAGTCTCCTGGTTAAATTTGAGCCTAACCTAACCTAACCTAACCTAACCTAACCTAACCAACGTAACCTAACCTAACCTCCCCAAATTGCAGGTACTGTAACCTATCGTGGATTAGAGTGATTTACGATCAAGTTTATGTGAGAAAACGAAATTTGGAGTCTCCTGGTTAAATTTGAGCCTAACCTAACCTAACCTAACCTAACCTAACCTAACCAACGTAACCTAACCTAACCTCCCCAAATTGCAGGTACTGTAACCTATCGTGGATTAGAGTGATTTACGATCAAGTTTATGTGAGAAAACGAAATTTGGAGTCTCCTGGTTAAATTTGAGCCTAACCTAACCTAACCTAACCTAACCTAACCTAACCAACGTAACCTAACCTAACCTCCCCAAATTGCAGGTACTGTAACCTATCGTGGATTAGAGTGATTTACGATCAAGTTTATGTGAGAAAACGAAATTTGGAGTCTCCTGGTTAAATTTGAGCCTAACCTAACCTAACCTAACCTAACCTAACCTAACCAACGTAACCTAACCTAACCTCCCCAAATTGCAGGTACTGTAACCTATCGTGGATTAGAGTGTTTAACGATCTAGTTTATGTGAGAAAACGAAATTTGGAGTCTCCTGGTTAAATTTGAGCCTAACCTAACCTAACCTAACCTAACCTAACCTAACCTAACCTAACCAACGTAACCTAACCTAACCTCCCCAAATTGCACGTACTGTAACCTATCGTGGATTAGAGTGATTTACGATCAAGTTTATGTGAGAAAACGAAATTTGGAGTCTCCTGGTTAAATTTGAGCCTAACCTAACCTAACCTAACCTAACCTAACCTAACCTAACCTAACCAACGTAACCTAACCTAACCTCCCCAAATTGCAGGTACTGTAACCTATCGTGGATTAGAGTGATTTACGATCAAGTTTATGTGAGAAAACGAAATTTGGAGTCTCCTGGTTAAATTTGAGCCTAACCTAACCTAACCTAACCTAACCTAACCTAACCAACGTAACCTAAC
The DNA here is from genome assembly GCF_042767895.1 of Penaeus vannamei. Lineage (NCBI taxonomy): Eukaryota > Metazoa > Arthropoda > Malacostraca > Decapoda > Penaeidae > Penaeus > Penaeus vannamei. The sequence goes on along the minus strand of NC_091592.1, from coordinate 593,309 downwards.
CTAACCTCCCCAAATTGCAGGTACTGTAACCTATCGTGGATTAGAGTGATTTACGATCAAGTTTATGTGAGAAAACGAAATTTGGAGTCTCCTGGTTAAATTTGAGCCTAACCTAACCTAACCTAACCTAACCTAACCTAACCAACGTAACCTAACCTAACCTCCCCAAATTGCAGGTACTGTAACCTATCGTGGATTAGAGTGATTTACGATCAAGTTTATGTGAGAAAACGAAATTTGGAGTCTCCTGGTTAAATTTGAGCCTAACCTAACCTAACCTAACCTAACCTAACCTAACCTAACCTAACCAACGTAACCTAACCTAACCTCCCCAAATTGCAGGTACTGTAACCTATCGTGGATTAGAGTGATTTACGATCAAGTTTATGTGAGAAAACGAAATTTGGAGTCTCCTGGTTAAATTTGAGCCTAACCTAACCTAACCTAACCTAACCTAACCTAACCAACGTAACCTAACCTAACCTCCCCAAATTGCAGGTACTGTAACCTATCGTGGATTAGAGTGATTTACGATCAAGTTTATGTGAGAAAACGAAATTTGGAGTCTCCTGGTTAAATTTGAGCCTAACCTAACCTAACCTAACCTAACCTAACCTAACCAACGTAACCTAACCTAACCTCCCCAAATTGCAGGTACTGTAACCTATCGTGGATTAGAGTGATTTACGATCAAGTTTATGTGAGAAAACGAAATTTGGAGTCTCCTGGTTAAATTTGAGCCTAACCTAACCTAACCTAACCTAACCTAACCTAACCAACGTAACCTAACCTAACCTCCCCAAATTGCAGGTACTGTAACCTATCGTGGATTAGAGTGATTTACGATCAAGTTTATGTGAGAAAACGAAATTTGGAGTCTCCTGGTTAAATTTGAGCCTAACCTAACCTAACCTAACCTAACCTAACCTAACCAACGTAACCTAACCTAACCTCCCCAAATTGCAGGTACTGTAACCTATCGTGGATTAGAGTGATTTACGATCAAGTTTATGTGAGAAAACGAAATTTGGAGTCTCCTGGTTAAATTTGAGCTTAACCTAACCTAACCTAACCTAACCTAACCTAACCTAACCTAACCTAACCAACGTAACCTAACCTAACCTCCCCAAATTGCAGGTACTGTAACCTATCGTGGATTAGAGTGATTTACGATCAAGTTTATGTGAGAAAACGAAATTTGGAGTCTCCTGGTTAAATTTGAGCCTAACCTAACCTAACCTAACCTAACCTAACCTAACCAACGTAACCTAACCTAACCTCCCCAAATTGCAGGTACTGTAACCTATCGTGGATTAGAGTGATTTACGATCAAGTTTATGTGAGAAAACGAAATTTGGAGTCTCCTGGTTAAATTTGAGCCTAACCTAACCTAACCTAACCTAACCTAACCTAACCAACGTAACCTAACCTAACCTCCCCAAATTGCAGGTACTGTAACCTATCGTGGATTAGAGTGATTTACGATCAAGTTTATGTGAGAAAACGAAATTTGGAGTCTCCTGGTTAAATTTGAGCCTAACCTAACCTAACCTAACCTAACCTAACCTAACCAACGTAACCTAACCTAACCTCCCCAAATTGCAGGTACTGTAACCTATCGTGGATTAGAGTGATTTACGATCAAGTTTATGTGAGAAAACGAAATTTGGAGTCTCCTGGTTAAATTTGAGCCTAACCTAACCTAACCTAACCTAACCTAACCAACGTAACCTAACCTAACCTCCCCAAATTGCAGGTACTGTAACCTATCGTGGATTAGAGTGATTTACGATCAAGTTTATGTGAGAAAACGAAATTTGGAGTCTCCTGGTTAAATTTGAGCCTAACCTAACCTAACCTAACCTAACCTAACCTAACCTAACCAACGTAACCTAACCTAACCTCCCCAAATTGCAGGTACTGTAACCTATCGTGGATTAGAGTGATTTACGATCAAGTTTATGTGAGAAAACGAAATTTGGAGTCTCCTGGTTAAATTTGAGCCTAACCTAACCTAACCTAACCTAACCTAACCTAACCTAACCTAACCAACGTAACCTAACCTAACCTCCCCAAATTGCAGGTACTGTAACCTATCGTGGATTAGAGTGATTTACGATCAAGTTTATGTGAGAAAACGAAATTTGGAGTCTCCTGGTTAAATTTGAGCCTAACCTAACCTAACCTAACCTAACCTAACCTAACCAACGTAACCTAACCTAACCTCCCCAAGTTGCAGGTACTGTAACCTATCGTGGATTAGAGTGATTTACGATCAAGTTTATGTGAGAAAACGAAATTTGGAGTCTCCTGGTTAAATTTGAGCCTAACCTAACCTAACCTAACCTAACCTAACCAACGTAACCTAACCTAACCTCCCCAAATTGCAGGTACTGTAACCTATCGTGGATTAGAGTGATTTACGATCAAGTTTATGTGAGAAAACGAAATTTGGAGTCTCCTGGTTAAATTTGAGCCTAACCTAACCTAACCTAACCTAACCTAACCTAACCAACGTAACCTAACCTAACCTCCCCAAATTGCAGGTACTGTAACCTATCGTGGATTAGAGTGATTTACGATCAAGTTTATGTGAGAAAACGAAATTTGGAGTCTCCTGGTTAAATTTGAGCCTAACCTAACCTAACCTAACCTAACCTAACCTAACCTAACCTAACCAACGTAACCTAACCTAACCTCCCCAAATTGCAGGTACTGTAACCTATCGTGGATTAGAGTGATTTACGATCAAGTTTATGTGAGAAAACGAAATTTGGAGTCTCCTGGTTAAATTTGAGCCTAACCTAACCTAACCTAACCTAACCTAACCTAACCTAACCAACGTAACCTAACCTAACCTCCCCAAATTGCAGGTACTGTAACCTATCGTGGATTAGAGTGATTTACGATCAAGTTTATGTGAGAAAACGAAATTTGGAGTCTCCTGGTTAAATTTGAGCCTAACCTAACCTAACCTAACCTAACCTAACCTAACCAACGTAACCTAACCTAACCTCCCCAAATTGCAGGTACTGTAACCTATCGTGGATTAGAGTGATTTACGATCAAGTTTATGTGAGAAAACGAAATTTGGAGTCTCCTGGTTAAATTTGAGCCTAACCTAACCTAACCTAACCTAACCTAACCTAACCAACGTAACCTAACCTAACCTCCCCAAATTGCAGGTACTGTAACCTATCGTGGATTAGAGTGATTTACGATCAAGTTTATGTGAGAAAACGAAATTTGGAGTCTCCTGGTTAAATTTGAGCCTAACCTAACCTAACCTAACCTAACCTAACCTAACCAACGTAACCTAACCTAACCTCCCCAAATTGCAGGTACTGTAACCTATCGTGGATTAGAGTGATTTACGATCAAGTTTATGTGAGAAAACGAAATTTGGAGTCTCCTGGTTAAATTTGAGCCTAACCTAACCTAACCTAACCTAACCTAACCTAACCAACGTAACCTAACCTAACCTCCCCAAATTGCAGGTACTGTAACCTATCGTGGATTAGAGTGATTTACGATCAAGTTTATGTGAGAAAACGAAATTTGGAGTCTCCTGGTTAAATTTGAGCCTAACCTAACCTAACCTAACCTAACCTAACCTAACCAACGTAACCTAACCTAACCTCCCCAAATTGCAGGTACTGTAACCTATCGTGGATTAGAGTGATTTACGATCAAGTTTATGTGAGAAAACGAAATTTGGAGTCTCCTGGTTAAATTTGAGCCTAACCTAACCTAACCTAACCTAACCTAACCTAACCAACGTAACCTAACCTAACCTCCCCAAATTGCAGGTACTGTAACCTATCGTGGATTAGAGTGATTTACGATCAAGTTTATGTGAGAAAACGAAATTTGGAGTCTCCTGGTTAAATTTGAGCCTAACCTAACCTAACCTAACCTAACCTAACCAACGTAACCTAACCTAACCTCCCCAAATTGCAGGTACTGTAACCTATCGTGGATTAGAGTGATTTACGATCAAGTTTATGTGAGAAAACGAAATTTGGAGTCTCCTGGTTAAATTTGAGCCTAACCTAACCTAACCTAACCTAACCTAACCTAACCAACGTAACCTAACCTAACCTCCCCAAATTGCAGGTACTGTAACCTATCGTGGATTAGAGTGATTTACGATCAAGTTTATGTGAGAAAACGAAATTTGGAGTCTCCTGGTTAAATTTGAGCCTAACCTAACCTAACCTAACCTAACCTAACCTAACCAACGTAACCTAACCTAACCTCCCCAAATTGCAGGTACTGTAACCTATCGTGGATTAGAGTGATTTACGATCAAGTTTATGTGAGAAAACGAAATTTGGAGTCTCCTGGTTAAATTTGAGCCTAACCTAACCTAACCTAACCTAACCTAACCTAACCAACGTAACCTAACCTAACCTCCCCAAATTGCAGGTACTGTAACCTATCGTGGATTAGAGTGATTTACGATCAAGTTTATGTGAGAAAACGAAATTTGGAGTCTCCTGGTTAAATTTGAGCCTAACCTAACCTAACCTAACCTAACCTAACCTAACCAACGTAACCTAACCTAACCTCCCCAAATTGCAGGTACTGTAACCTATCGTGGATTAGAGTGATTTACGATCAAGTTTATGTGAGAAAACGAAATTTGGAGTCTCCTGGTTAAATTTGAACCTAACCTAACCTAACCTAACCTAACCTAACCTAACCTAACCAACGTAACCTAACCTAACCTCCCCAAATTGCAGGTACTGTAACCTATCGTGGATTAGAGTGATTTACGATCAAGTTTATGTGAGAAAACGAAATTTGGAGTCTCCTGGTTAAATTTGAGCCTAACCTAACCTAACCTAACCTAACCTAACCTAACCAACGTAACCTAACCTAACCTCCCCAAATTGCAGGTACTGTAACCTATCGTGGATTAGAGTGATTTACGATCAAGTTTATGTGAGAAAACGAAATTTGGAGTCTCCTGGTTAAATTTGAGCCTAACCTAACCTAACCTAACCTAACCTAACCTAACCAACGTAACCTAACCTAACCTCCCCAAATTGCAGGTACTGTAACCTATCGTGGATTAGAGTGATTTACGATCAAGTTTATGTGAGAAAACGAAATTTGGAGTCTCCTGGTTAAATTTGAGCCTAACCTAACCTAACCTAACCTAACCTAACCTAACCAACGTAACCTAACCTAACCTCCCCAAATTGCAGGTACTGTAACCTATCGTGGATTAGAGTGATTTACGATCAAGTTTATGTGAGAAAACGAAATTTGGAGTCTCCTGGTTAAATTTGAGCCTAACCTAACCTAACCTAACCTAACCTAACCTAACCAACGTAACCTAACCTAACCTCCCCAAATTGCAGGTACTGTAACCTATCGTGGATCAGAGTGATTTACGATCAAGTTTATGTGAGAAAACGAAATTTGGAGTCTCCTGGTTAAATTTGAGCCTAACCTAACCTAACCTAACCTAACCTAACCTAACCAACGTAACCTAACCTAACCTCCCCAAATTGCAGGTACTGTAACCTATCGTGGATTAGAGTGATTTACGATCAAGTTTATGTGAGAAAACGAAATTTGGAGTCTCCTGGTTAAATTTGAGCCTAACCTAACCTAACCTAACCTAACCTAACCTAACCAACGTAACCTAACCTAACCTCCCCAAATTGCAGGTACTGTAACCTATCGTGGATTAGAGTGATTTACGATCAAGTTTATGTGAGAAAACGAAATTTGGAGTCTCCTGGTTAAATTTGAGCCTAACCTAACCTAACCTAACCTAACCTAACCTAACCAACGTAACCTAACCTAACCTCCCCAAATTGCAGGTACTGTAACCTATCGTGGATTAGAGTGATTTACGATCAAGTTTATGTGAGAAAACGAAATTTGGAGTCTCCTGGTTAAATTTGAGCCTAACCTAACCTAACCTAACCTAACCTAACCTAACCAACGTAACCTAACCTAACCTCCCCAAATTGCAGGTACTGTAACCTATCGTGGATTAGAGTGATTTACGATCAAGTTTATGTGAGAAAACGAAATTTGGAGTCTCCTGGTTAAATTTGAGCCTAACCTAACCTAACCTAACCTAACCTAACCTAACCAACGTAACCTAACCTAACCTCCCCAAATTGCAGGTACTGTAACCTATCGTGGATTAGAGTGATTTACGATCAAGTTTATGTGAGAAAACGAAATTTGGAGTCTCCTGGTTAAATTTGAGCCTAACCTAACCTAACCTAACCTAACCTAACCTAACCAACGTAACCTAACCTAACCTCCCCAAATTGCAGGTACTGTAACCTATCGTGGATTAGAGTGATTTACGATCAAGTTTATGTGAGAAAACGAAATTTGGAGTCTCCTGGTTAAATTTGAGCCTAACCTAACCTAACCTAACCTAACCTAACCTAACCAACGTAACCTAACCTAACCTCCCCAAATTGCAGGTACTGTAACCTATCGTGGATTAGAGTGATTTACGATCAAGTTTATGTGAGAAAACGAAATTTGGAGTCTCCTGGTTAAATTTGAGCCTAACCTAACCTAACCTAACCTAACCTAACCTAACCAACGTAACCTAACCTAACCTCCCCAAATTGCAGGTACTGTAACCTATCGTGGATTAGAGTGATTTACGATCAAGTTTATGTGAGAAAACGAAATTTGGAGTCTCCTGGTTAAATTTGAGCCTAACCTAACCTAACCTAACCTAACCTAACCTAACCAACGTAACCTAACCTAACCTCCCCAAATTGCAGGTACTGTAACCTATCGTGGATTAGAGTGATTTACGATCAAGTTTATGTGAGAAAACGAAATTTGGAGTCTCCTGGTTAAATTTGAGCCTAACCTAACCTAACCTAACCTAACCTAACCTAACCAACGTAACCTAACCTAACCTCCCCAAATTGCAGGTACTGTAACCTATCGTGGATTAGAGTGATTTACGATCAAGTTTATGTGAGAAAACGAAATTTGGAGTCTCCTGGTTAAATTTGAGCCTAACCTAACCTAACCTAACCTAACCTAACCTAACCAACGTAACCTAACCTAACCTCCCCAAATTGCAGGTACTGTAACCTATCGTGGATTAGAGTGATTTACGATCAAGTTTATGTGAGAAAACGAAATTTGGAGTCTCCTGGTTAAATTTGAGCCTAACCTAACCTAACCTAACCTAACCTAACCTAACCAACGTAACCTAACCTAACCTCCCCAAATTGCAGGTACTGTAACCTATCGTGGATTAGAGTGATTTACGATCAAGTTTATGTGAGAAAACGAAATTTGGAGTCTCCTGGTTAAATTTGAGCCTAACCTAACCTAACCTAACCTAACCTAACCTAACCAACGTAACCTAACCTAACCTCCCCAAATTGCAGGTACTGTAACCTATCGTGGATTAGAGTGATTTACGATCAAGTTTATGTGAGAAAACGAAATTTGGAGTCTCCTGGTTAAATTTGAGCCTAACCTAACCTAACCTAACCTAACCTAACCTAACCAACGTAACCTAACCTAACCTCCCCAAATTGCAGGTACTGTAACCTATCGTGGATTAGAGTGATTTACGATCAAGTTTATGTGAGAAAACGAAATTTGGAGTCTCCTGGTTAAATTTGAGCCTAACCTAACCTAACCTAACCTAACCTAACCTAACCAACGTAACCTAACCTAACCTCCCCAAATTGCAGGTACTGTAACCTATCGTGGATTAGAGTGATTTACGATCAAGTTTATGTGAGAAAACGAAATTTGGAGTCTCCTGGTTAAATTTGAGCCTAACCTAACCTAACCTAACCTAACCTAACCTAACCAACGTAACCTAACCTAACCTCCCCAAATTGCAGGTACTGTAACCTATCGTGGATTAGAGTGATTTACGATCAAGTTTATGTGAGAAAACGAAATTTGGAGTCTCCTGGTTAAATTTGAGCCTAACCTAACCTAACCTAACCTAACCTAACCTAACCAACGTAACCTAACCTAACCTCCCCAAATTGCAGGTACTGTAACCTATCGTGGATTAGAGTGATTTACGATCAAGTTTATGTGAGAAAACGAAATTTGGAGTCTCCTGGTTAAATTTGAGCCTAACCTAACCTAACCTAACCTAACCTAACCTAACCAACGTAACCTAACCTAACCTCCCCAAATTGCAGGTACTGTAACCTATCGTGGATTAGAGTGATTTACGATCAAGTTTATGTGAGAAAACGAAATTTGGAGTCTCCTGGTTAAATTTGAGCCTAACCTAACCTAACCTAACCTAACCTAACCTAACCAACGTAACCTAACCTAACCTCCCCAAATTGCAGGTACTGTAACCTATCGTGGATTAGAGTGATTTACGATCAAGTTTATGTGAGAAAACGAAATTTGGAGTCTCCTGGTTAAATTTGAGCCTAACCTAACCTAACCTAACCTAACCTAACCTAACCAACGTAACCTAACCTAACCTCCCCAAATTGCAGGTCCTGTAACCTATCGTGGATTAGAGTGATTTACGATCAAGTTTATGTGAGAAAACGAAATTTGGAGTCTCCTGGTTAAATTTGAGCCTAACCTAACCTAACCTAACCTAACCTAACCTAACCAACGTAACCTAACCTAACCTCCCCAAATTGCAGGTACTGTAACCTATCGTGGATTAGAGTGATTTACGATCAAGTTTATGTGAGAAAACGAAATTTGGAGTCTCCTGGTTAAATTTGAGCCTAACCTAACCTAACCTAACCTAACCTAACCTAACCAACGTAACCTAACCTAACCTCCCCAAATTGCAGGTACTGTAACCTATCGTGGATTAGAGTGATTTACGATCAAGTTTATGTGAGAAAACGAAATTTGGAGTCTCCTGGTTAAATTTGAGCCTAACCTAACCTAACCTAACCTAACCTAACCTAACCAACGTAACCTAACCTAACCTCCCCAAATTGCAGGTACTGTAACCTATCGTGGATTAGAGTGATTTACGATCAAGTTTATGTGAGAAAACGAAATTTGGAGTCTCCTGGTTAAATTTGAGCCTAACCTAACCTAACCTAACCTAACCTAACCTAACCAACGTAACCTAACCTAACCTCCCCAAATTGCAGGTACTGTAACCTATCGTGGATTAGAGTGATTTACGATCAAGTTTATGTGAGAAAACGAAATTTGGAGTCTCCTGGTTAAATTTGAGCCTAACCTAACCTAACCTAACCTAACCTAACCTAACCAACGTAACCTAACCTAACCTCCCCAAATTGCAGGTACTGTAACCTATCGTGGATTAGAGTGATTTACGATCAAGTTTATGTGAGAAAACGAAATTTGGAGTCTCCTGGTTAAATTTGAGCCTAACCTAACCTAACCTAACCTAACCTAACCTAACCAACGTAACCTAACCTAACCTCCCCAAATTGCAGGTACTGTAACCTATCGTGGATTAGAGTGATTTACGATCAAGTTTATGTGAGAAAACGAAATTTGGAGTCTCCTGGTTAAATTTGAGCCTAACCTAACCTAACCTAACCTAACCTAACCTAACCAACGTAACCTAACCTAACCTCCCCAAATTGCAGGTACTGTAACCTATCGTGGATTAGAGTGATTTACGATCAAGTTTATGTGAGAAAACGAAATTTGGAGTCTCCTGGTTAAATTTGAGCCTAACCTAACCTAACCTAACCTAACCTAACCTAACCAACGTAACCTAACCTAACCTCCCCAAATTGCAGGTACTGTAACCTATCGTGGATTAGAGTGATTTACGATCAAGTTTATGTGAGAAAACGAAATTTGGAGTCTCCTGGTTAAATTTGAGCCTAACCTAACCTAACCTAACCTAACCTAACCTAACCAACGTAACCTAACCTAACCTCCCCAAATTGCAGGTACTGTAACCTATCGTGGATTAGAGTGATTTACGATCAAGTTTATGTGAGAAAACGAAATTTGGAGTCTCCTGGTTAAATTTGAGCCTAACCTAACCTAACCTAACCTAACCTAACCTAACCAACGTAACCTAACCTAACCTCCCCAAATTGCAGGTACTGTAACCTATCGTGGATTAGAGTGATTTACGATCAAGTTTATGTGAGAAAACGAAATTTGGAGTCTCCTGGTTAAATTTGAGCCTAACCTAACCTAACCTAACCTAACCTAACCTAACCAACGTAACCTAACCTAACCTCCCCAAATTGCAGGTACTGTAACCTATCGTGGATTAGAGTGATTTACGATCAAGTTTATGTGAGAAAACGAAATTTGGAGTCTCCTGGTTAAATTTGAGCCTAACCTAACCTAACCTAACCTAACCTAACCTAACCAACGTAACCTAACCTAACCTCCCCAAATTGCAGGTACTGTAACCTATCGTGGATTAGAGTGATTTACGATCAAGTTTATGTGAGAAAACGAAATTTGGAGTCTCCTGGTTAAATTTGAGCCTAACCTAACCTAACCTAACCTAACCTAACCTAACCAACGTAACCTAACCTAACCTCCCCAAATTGCAGGTACTGTAACCTATCGTGGATTAGAGTGATTTACGATCAAGTTTATGTGAGAACACGAAATTTGGAGTCTCCTGGTTAAATTTGAGCCTAACCTAACCTAACCTAACCTAACCTAACCTAACCAACGTAACCTAACCTAACCTCCCCAAATTGCAGGTACTGTAACCTATCGTGGATTAGAGTGATTTACGATCAAGTTTATGTGAGAAAACGAAATTTGGAGTCTCCTGGTTAAATTTGAGCCTAACCTAACCTAACCTAACCTAACCTAACCTAACCAACGTAACCTAACCTAACCTCCCCAAATTGCAGGTACTGTAACCTATCGTGGATTAGAGTGATTTACGATCAAGTTTATGTGAGAAAACGAAATTTGGAGTCTCCTGGTTAAATTTGAGCCTAACCTAACCTAACCTAACCTAACCTAACCTAACCAACGTAACCTAACCTAACCTCCCCAAATTGCAGGTACTGTAACCTATCGTGGATTAGAGTGATTTACGATCAAGTTTATGTGAGAAAACGAAATTTGGAGTCTCCTGGTTAAATTTGAGCCTAACCTAACCTAACCTAACCTAACCTAACCTAACCAACGTAACCTAACCTAACCTCCCCAAATTGCAGGTACTGTAACCTATCGTGGATTAGAGTGATTTACGATCAAGTTTATGTGAGAAAACGAAATTTGGAGTCTCCTGGTTAAATTTGAGCCTAACCTAACCTAACCTAACCTAACCTAACCTAACCAACGTAACCTAACCTAACCTCCCCAAATTGCAGGTACTGTAACCTATCGTGGATTAGAGTGATTTACGATCAAGTTTATGTGAGAAAACGAAATTTGGAGTCTCCTGGTTAAATTTGAGCCTAACCTAACCTAACCTAACCTAACCTAACCTAACCAACGTAACCTAACCTAACCTCCCCAAATTGCAGGTACTGTAACCTATCGTGGATTAGAGTGATTTACGATCAAGTTTATGTGAGAAAACGAAATTTGGAGTCTCCTGGTTAAATTTGAGCCTAACCTAACCTAACCTAACCTAACCTAACCTAACCAACGTAACCTAACCTAACCTCCCCAAATTGCAGGTACTGTAACCTATCGTGGATTAGAGTGATTTACGATCAAGTTTATGTGAGAAAACGAAATTTGGAGTCTCCTGGTTAAATTTGAGCCTAACCTAACCTAACCTAACCTAACCTAACCTAACCAACGTAACCTAACCTAACCTCCCCAAATTGCAGGTACTGTAACCTATCGTGGATTAGAGTGATTTACGATCAAGTTTATGTGAGAAAACGAAATTTGGAGTCTCCTGGTTAAATTTGAGCCTAACCTAACCTAACCTAACCTAACCTAACCTAACCAACGTAACCTAACCTAACCTCCCCAAATTGCAGGTACTGTAACCTATCGTGGATTAGAGTGATTTACGATCAAGTTTATGTGAGAAAACGAAATTTGGAGTCTCCTGGTTAAATTTGAGCCTAACCTAACCTAACCTAACCTAACCTAACCTAACCAACGTAACCTAACCTAACCTCCCCAAATTGCAGGTACTGTAACCTATCGTGGATTAGAGTGATTTACGATCAAGTTTATGTGAGAAAACGAAATTTGGAGTCTCCTGGTTAAATTTGAGCCTAACCTAACCTAACCTAACCTAACCTAACCTAACCAACGTAACCTAACCTAACCTCCCCAAATTGCAGGTACTGTAACCTATCGTGGATTAGAGTGATTTACGATCAAGTTTATGTGAGAAAACGAAATTTGGAGTCTCCTGGTTAAATTTGAGCCTAACCTAACCTAACCTAACCTAACCTAACCTAACCAACGTAACCTAACCTAACCTCCCCAAATTGCAGGTACTGTAACCTATCGTGGATTAGAGTGATTTACGATCAAGTTTATGTGAGAAAACGAAATTTGGAGTCTCCTGGTTAAATTTGAGCCTAACCTAACCTAACCTAACCTAACCAACGTAACCTAACCTAACCTCCCCAAATTGCAGGTACTGTAACCTATCGTGGATTAGAGTGATTTACGATCAAGTTTATGTGAGAAAACGAAATTTGGAGTCTCCTGGTTAAATTTGAGCCTAACCTAACCTAACCTAACCTAACCTAACCTAACCAACGTAACCTAACCTAACCTCCCCAAATTGCAGGTACTGTAACCTATCGTGGATTAGAGTGATTTACGATCAAGTTTATGTGAGAAAACGAAATTTGGAGTCTCCTGGTTAAATTTGAGCCTAACCTAACCTAACCTAACCTAACCTAACCTAACCTTACCTAACCAACGTAACCTAACCTAACCTCCCCAAATTGCAGGTACTGTAACCTATCGTGGATTAGAGTGATTTACGATCAAGTTTATGTGAGAAAACGAAATTTGGAGTCTCCTGGTTAAATTTGAGCCTAACCTAACCTAACCTAACCTAACCTAACCTAACCAACGTAACCTAACCTAACCTCCCCAAATTGCAGGTACTGTAACCTATCGTGGATTAGAGTGATTTACGATCAAGTTTATGTGAGAAAACGAAATTTGGAGTCTCCTGGTTAAATTTGAGCCTAACCTAACCTAACCTAACCTAACCTAACCGAACTGAACCTAACCAACGTAACCTAACCTAACCTCCCCAAATTGCAGGTACTGTAACCTATCGTGGATTAGAGTGATTTACGATCAAGTTTATGTGAGAAAACGAAATTTGGAGTCTCCTGGTTAAATTTGAGCCTAACCTAACCTAACCTAACCTAACCTAACCTAACCAACGTAACCTAACCTAACCTCCCCAAATTGCAGGTACTGTAACCTATCGTGGATTAGAGTGATTTACGATCAAGTTTATGTGAGAAAACGAAATTTGGAGTCTCCTGGTTAAATTTGAGCCTAACCTAACCTAACCTAACCTAACCTAACCTAACCAACGTAACCTAACCTAACCTCCCCAAATTGCAGGTACTGTAACCTATCGTGGATTAGAGTGATTTACGATCAAGTTTATGTGAGAAAACGAAATTTGGAGTCTCCTGGTTAAATTTGAGCCTAACCTAACCTAACCTAACCTAACCTAACCTAACCAACGTAACCTAACCTAACCTCCCCAAATTGCAGGTACTGTAACCTATCGTGGATTAGAGTGATTTACGATCAAGTTTATGTGAGAAAACGAAATTTGGAGTCTCCTGGTTAAATTTGAGCCTAACCTAACCTAACCTAACCTAACCTAACCTAACCAACGTAACCTAACCTAACCTCCCCAAATTGCAGGTACTGTAACCTATCGTGGATTAGAGTGATTTACGATCAAGTTTATGTGAGAAAACGAAATTTGGAGTCTCCTGGTTAAATTTGAGCCTAACCTAACCTAACCTAACCTAACCTAACCTAACCAACGTAACCTAACCTAACCTCCCCAAATTGCAGGTACTGTAACCTATCGTGGATTAGAGTGATTTACGATCAAGTTTATGTGAGAAAACGAAATTTGGAGTCTCCTGGTTAAATTTGAGCCTAACCTAACCTAACCTAACCTAACCTAACCTAACCAACGTAACCTAACCTAACCTCCCCAAGTTGCAGGTACTGTAACCTATCGTGGATTAGAGTGATTTACGATCAAGTTTATGTGAGAAAACGAAATTTGGAGTCTCCTGGTTAAATTTGAGCCTAACCTAACCTAACCTAACCTAACCTAACCTAACCAACGTAACCTAACCTAACCTCCCCAAGTTGCAGGTACTGTAACCTATCGTGGATTAGAGTGATTTACGATCAAGTTTATGTGAGAAAACGAAATTTGGAGTCTCCTGGTTAAATTTGAGCCTAACCTAACCTAACCTAACCTAACCTAACCTAACCAACGTAACCTAACCTAACCTCCCCAAATTGCAGGTACTGTAACCTATCGTGGATTAGAGTGATTTACGATCAAGTTTATGTGAGAAAACGAAATTTGGAGTCTCCTGGTTAAATTTGAGCCTAACCTAACCTAACCTAACCTAACCTAACCTAACCAACGTAACCTAACCTAACCTCCCCAAATTGCAGGTACTGTAACCTATCGTGGATTAGAGTGATTTACGATCAAGTTTATGTGAGAAAACGAAATTTGGAGTCTCCTGGTTAAATTTGAGCCTAACCTAACCTAACCTAACCTAACCTAACCTAACCAACGTAACCTAACCTAACCTCCCCAAATTGCAGGTACTGTAACCTATCGTGGATTAGAGTGATTTACGATCAAGTTTATCTGAGAAAACGAAATTTGGAGTCTCCTGGTTAAATTTGAGCCTAACCTAACCTAACCTAACCTAACCTAACCTAACCAACGTAACCTAACCTAACCTCCCCAAATTGCAGGTACTGTAACCTATCGTGGATTAGAGTGATTTACGATCAAGTTTATGTGAGAAAACGAAATTTGGAGTCTCCTGGTTAAATTTGAGCCTAACCTAACCTAACCTAACCTAACCTAACCTAACCAACGTAACCTAACCTAACCTCCCCAAATTGCAGGTACTGTAACCTATCGTGGATTAGAGTGATTTACGATCAAGTTTATGTGAGAAAACGAAATTTGGAGTCTCCTGGTTAAATTTGAGCCTAACCTAACCTAACCTAACCTAACCTAACCAACGTAACCTAACCTAACCTCCCCAAATTGCAGGTACTGTAACCTATCGTGGATTAGAGTGATTTACGATCAAGTTTATGTGAGAAAACGAAATTTGGAGTCTCCTGGTTAAATTTGAGCCTAACCTAACCTAACCTAACCTAACCTAACCTAACCAACGTAACCTAACCTAACCTCCCCAAATTGCAGGTACTGTAACCTATCGTGGATTAGAGTGATTTACGATCAAGTTTATGTGAGAAAACGAAATTTGGAGTCTCCTGGTTAAATTTGAGCCTAACCTAACCTAACCTAACCTAACCTAACCGAACTGAACCTAACCAACGTAACCTAACCTAACCTCCCCAAATTGCAGGTACTGTAACCTATCGTGGATTAGAGTGATTTACGATCAAGTTTATGTGAGAAAACGAAATTTGGAGTCTCCTGGTTAAATTTGAGCCTAACCTAACCTAACCTAACCTAACCTAACCTAACCTAACCAACGTAACCTAACCTAACCTCCCCAAATTGCAGGTACTGTAACCTATCGTGGATTAGAGTGATTTACGATCAAGTTTATGTGAGAAAACGAAATTTGGAGTCTCCTGGTTAAATTTGAACCTAACCTAACCTAACCTAACCTAACCTAACCAACGTAACCTAACCTAACCTCCCCAAATTGCAGGTACTGTAACCTATCGTGGATTAGAGTGATTTACGATCAAGTTTATGTGAGAAAACGAAATTTGGAGTCTCCTGGTTAAATTTGAGCCTAACCTAACCTAACCTAACCTAACCTAACCTAACCAACGTAACCTAACCTAACCTCCCCAAATTGCAGGTACTGTAACCTATCGTGGATTAGAGTGATTTACGATCAAGTTTATGTGAGAAAACGAAATTTGGAGTCTCCTGGTTAAATTTGAGCCTAACCTAACCTAACCTAACCTAACCTAACCGAACCGAACCTAACCAACGTAACCTAACCTAACCTCCCCAAATTGCAGGTACTGTAACCTATCGTGGATTAGAGTGATTTACGATCAAGTTTATGTGAGAAAACGAAATTTGGAGTCTCCTGGTTAAATTTGAGCCTAACCTAACCTAACCTAACCTAACCTAACCTAACCAACGTAACCTAACCTAACCTCCCCAAATTGCAGGTACTGTAACCTATCGTGGATTAGAGTGATTTACGATCAAGTTTATGTGAGAAAACGAAATTTGGAGTCTCCTGGTTAAATTTGAGCCTAACCTAACCTAACCTAACCTAACCTAACCAACGTAACCTAACCTAACCTCCCCAAATTGCAGGTACTGTAACCTATCGTGGATTAGAGTGATTTACGATCAAGTTTATGTGAGAAAACGAAATTTGGAGTCTCCTGGTTAAATTTGAGCCTAACCTAACCTAACCTAACCTAACCTAACCTAACCAACGTAACCTAACCTAACCTCCCCAAATTGCAGGTACTGTAACCTATCGTGGATTAGAGTGATTTACGATCAAGTTTATGTGAGAAAACGAAATTTGGAGTCTCCTGGTTAAATTTGAGCCTAACCTAACCTAACCTAACCTAACCTAACCTAACCAACGTAACCTAACCTAACCTCCCCAAATTGCAGGTACTGTAACCTATCGTGGATTAGAGTGATTTACGATCAAGTTTATGTGAGAAAACGAAATTTGGAGTCTCCTGGTTAAATTTGAGCCTAACCTAACCTAACCTAACCTAACCTAACCTAACCAACGTAACCTAACCTAACCTCCCCAAATTGCAGGTACTGTAACCTATCGTGGATTAGAGTGATTTACGATCAAGTTTATGTGAGAAAACGAAATTTGGAGTCTCCTGGTTAAATTTGAGCCTAACCTAACCTAACCTAACCTAACCTAACCTAACCAACGTAACCTAACCTAACCTCCCCAAATTGCAGGTACTGTAACCTATCGTGGATTAGAGTGATTTACGATCAAGTTTATGTGAGAAAACGAAATTTGGAGTCTCCTGGTTAAATTTGAGCCTAACCTAACCTAACCTAACCTAACCTAACCTAACCAACGTAACCTAACCTAACCTCCCCAAATTGCAGGTACTGTAACCTATCGTGGATTAGAGTGATTTACGATCAAGTTTATGTGAGAAAACGAAATTTGGAGTCTCCTGGTTAAATTTGAGCCTAACCTAACCTAACCTAACCTAACCTAACCAACGTAACCTAACCTAACCTCCCCAAATTGCAGGTACTGTAACCTATCGTGGATTAGAGTGATTTACGATCAAGTTTATGTGAGAAAACGAAATTTGGAGTCTCCTGGTTAAATTTGAGCCTAACCTAACCTAACCTAACCTAACCTAACCTAACCAACGTAACCTAACCTAACCTCCCCAAATTGCAGGTACTGTAACCTATCGTGGATTAGAGTGATTTACGATCAAGTTTATGTGAGAAAACGAAATTTGGAGTCTCCTGGTTAAATTTGAGCCTAACCTAACCTAACCTAACCTAACCTAACCGAACCGAACCTAACCAACGTAACCTAACCTAACCTCCCCAAATTGCAGGTACTGTAACCTATCGTGGATTAGAGTGATTTACGATCAAGTTTATGTGAGAAAACGAAATTTGGAGTCTCCTGGTTAAATTTGAGCCTAACCTAACCTAACCTAACCTAACCTAACCTAACCAACGTAACCTAACCTAACCTCCCCAAATTGCAGGTACTGTAACCTATCGTGGATTAGAGTGATTTACGATCAAGTTTATGTGAGAAAACGAAATTTGGAGTCTCCTGGTTAAATTTGAGCCTAACCTAACCTAACCTAACCTAACCTAACCTAACCAACGTAACCTAACCTAACCTCCCCAAATTGCAGGTACTGTAACCTATCGTGGATTAGAGTGATTTACGATCAAGTTTATGTGAGAAAACGAAATTTGGAGTCTCCTGGTTAAATTTGAGCCTAACCTAACCTAACCTAACCTAACCTAACCTAACCAACGTAACCTAACCTAACCTCCCCAAATTGCAGGTACTGTAACCTATCGTGGATTAGAGTGATTTACGATCAAGTTTATGTGAGAAAACGAAATTTGGAGTCTCCTGGTTAAATTTGAGCCTAACCTAACCTAACCTAACCTAACCTAACCTAACCAACGTAACCTAACCTAACCTCCCCAAATTGCAGGTACTGTAACCTATCGTGGATTAGAGTGATTTACGATCAAGTTTATGTGAGAAAACGAAATTTGGAGTCTCCTGGTTAAATTTGAGCCTAACCTAACCTAACCTAACCTAACCTAACCTAACCAACGTAACCTAACCTAACCTCCCCAAATTGCAGGTACTGTAACCTATCGTGGATTAGAGTGATTTACGATCAAGTTTATGTGAGAAAACGAAATTTGGAGTCTCCTGGTTAAATTTGAGCCTAACCTAACCTAACCTAACCTAACCTAACCTAACCAACGTAACCTAACCTAACCTCCCCAAATTGCAGGTACTGTAACCTATCGTGGATTAGAGTGATTTACGATCAAGTTTATGTGAGAAAACGAAATTTGGAGTCTCCTGGTTAAATTTGAGCCTAACCTAACCTAACCTAACCTAACCTAACCAACGTAACCTAACCTAACCTCCCCAAATTGCAGGTACTGTAACCTATCGTGGATTAGAGTGATTTACGATCAAGTTTATGTGAGAAAACGAAATTTGGGGTCTCCTGGTTAAATTTGAGCCTAACCTAACCTAACCTAACCTAACCTAACCTAACCAACGTAACCTAACCTAACCTCCCCAAATTGCAGGTACTGTAACCTATCGTGGATTAGAGTGATTTACGATCAAGTTTATGTGAGAAAACGAAATTTGGAGTCTCCTGGTTAAATTTGAGCCTAACCTAACCTAACCTAACCTAACCTAACCTAACCAACGTAACCTAACCTAACCTCCCCAAATTGCAGGTACTGTAACCTATCGTGGATTAGAGTGATTTACGATCAAGTTTATGTGAGAAAACGAAATTTGGAGTCTCCTGGTTAAATTTGAGCCTAACCTAACCTAACCTAACCTAACCTAACCTAACCAACGTAACCTAACCTAACCTCCCCAAATTGCAGGTACTGTAACCTATCGTGGATTAGAGTGATTTACGATCAAGTTTATGTGAGAAAACGAAATTTGGAGTCTCCTGGTTAAATTTGAGCCTAACCTAACCTAACCTAACCTAACCTAACCTAACCAACGTAACCTAACCTAACCTCCCCAAATTGCAGGTACTGTAACCTATCGTGGATTAGAGTGATTTACGATCAAGTTTATGTGAGAAAACGAAATTTGGAGTCTCCTGGTTAAATTTGAGCCTAACCTAACCTAACCTAACCTAACCTAACCTAACCAACGTAACCTAACCTAACCTCCCCAAATTGCAGGTACTGTAACCTATCGTGGATTAGAGTGATTTACGATCAAGTTTATGTGAGAAAACGAAATTTGGAGTCTCCTGGTTAAATTTGAGCCTAACCTAACCTAACCTAACCTAACCTAACCTAACCAACGTAACCTAACCTAACCTCCCCAAATTGCAGGTACTGTAACCTAT
The DNA here is from genome assembly GCF_042767895.1 of Penaeus vannamei. Taxonomy (NCBI): domain Eukaryota; kingdom Metazoa; phylum Arthropoda; class Malacostraca; order Decapoda; family Penaeidae; genus Penaeus; species Penaeus vannamei. Next base: position 573,554 of record NC_091592.1, on the reverse strand, counting down.
CGTGGATTAGAGTGATTTACGATCAAGTTTATGTGAGAAAACGAAATTTGGAGTCTCCTGGTTAAATTTGAGCCTAACCTAACCTAACCTAACCTAACCTAACCTAACCAACGTAACCTAACCTAACCTCCCCAAATTGCAGGTACTGTAACCTATCGTGGATTAGAGTGATTTACGATCAAGTTTATGTGAGAAAACGAAATTTGGAGTCTCCTGGTTAAATTTGAGCCTAACCTAACCTAACCTAACCTAACCTAACCTAACCAACGTAACCTAACCTAACCTCCCCAAATTGCAGGTACTGTAACCTATCGTGGATTAGAGTGATTTACGATCAAGTTTATGTGAGAAAACGAAATTTGGAGTCTCCTGGTTAAATTTGAGCCTAACCTAACCTAACCTAACCTAACCTAACCTAACCAACGTAACCTAACCTAACCTCCCCAAATTGCAGGTACTGTAACCTATCGTGGATTAGAGTGATTTACGATCAAGTTTATGTGAGAAAACGAAATTTGGAGTCTCCTGGTTAAATTTGAGCCTAACCTAACCTAACCTAACCTAACCTAACCTAACCAACGTAACCTAACCTAACCTCCCCAAATTGCAGGTACTGTAACCTATCGTGGATTAGAGTGATTTACGATCAAGTTTATGTGAGAAAACGAAATTTGGAGTCTCCTGGTTAAATTTGAGCCTAACCTAACCTAACCTAACCTAACCTAACCTAACCAACGTAACCTAACCTAACCTCCCCAAATTGCAGGTACTGTAACCTATCGTGGATTAGAGTGATTTACGATCAAGTTTATGTGAGAAAACGAAATTTGGAGTCTCCTGGTTAAATTTGAGCCTAACCTAACCTAACCTAACCTAACCTAACCTAACCAACGTAACCTAACCTAACCTCCCCAAATTGCAGGTACTGTAACCTATCGTGGATTAGAGTGATTTACGATCAAGTTTATGTGAGAAAACGAAATTTGGAGTCTCCTGGTTAAATTTGAGCCTAACCTAACCTAACCTAACCTAACCTAACCTAACCAACGTAACCTAACCTAACCTCCCCAAATTGCAGGTACTGTAACCTATCGTGGATTAGAGTGATTTACGATCAAGTTTATGTGAGAAAACGAAATTTGGAGTCTCCTGGTTAAATTTGAGCCTAACCTAACCTAACCTAACCTAACCTAACCTAACCAACGTAACCTAACCTAACCTCCCCAAATTGCAGGTACTGTAACCTATCGTGGATTAGAGTGATTTACGATCAAGTTTATGTGAGAAAACGAAATTTGGAGTCTCCTGGTTAAATTTGAGCCTAACCTAACCTAACCTAACCTAACCTAACCTAACCAACGTAACCTAACCTAACCTCCCCAAATTGCAGGTACTGTAACCTATCGTGGATTAGAGTGATTTACGATCAAGTTTATGTGAGAAAACGAAATTTGGAGTCTCCTGGTTAAATTTGAGCCTAACCTAACCTAACCTAACCTAACCTAACCTAACCAACGTAACCTAACCTAACCTCCCCAAATTGCAGGTACTGTAACCTATCGTGGATTAGAGTGATTTACGATCAAGTTTATGTGAGAAAACGAAATTTGGAGTCTCCTGGTTAAATTTGAGCCTAACCTAACCTAACCTAACCTAACCTAACCTAACCAACGTAACCTAACCTAACCTCCCCAAATTGCAGGTACTGTAACCTATCGTGGATTAGAGTGATTTACGATCAAGTTTATGTGAGAAAACGAAATTTGGAGTCTCCTGGTTAAATTTGAGCCTAACCTAACCTAACCTAACCTAACCTAACCTAACCAACGTAACCTAACCTAACCTCCCCAAATTGCAGGTACTGTAACCTATCGTGGATTAGAGTGATTTACGATCAAGTTTATGTGAGAAAACGAAATTTGGAGTCTCCTGGTTAAATTTGAGCCTAACCTAACCTAACCTAACCTAACCTAACCTAACCAACGTAACCTAACCTAACCTCCCCAAATTGCAGGTACTGTAACCTATCGTGGATTAGAGTGATTTACGATCAAGTTTATGTGAGAAAACGAAATTTGGAGTCTCCTGGTTAAATTTGAGCCTAACCTAACCTAACCTAACCTAACCTAACCTAACCAACGTAACCTAACCTAACCTCCCCAAATTGCAGGTACTGTAACCTATCGTGGATTAGAGTGATTTACGATCAAGTTTATGTGAGAAAACGAAATTTGGAGTCTCCTGGTTAAATTTGAGCCTAACCTAACCTAACCTAACCTAACCTAACCTAACCAACGTAACCTAACCTAACCTCCCCAAATTGCAGGTACTGTAACCTATCGTGGATTAGAGTGATTTACGATCAAGTTTATGTGAGAAAACGAAATTTGGAGTCTCCTGGTTAAATTTGAGCCTAACCTAACCTAACCTAACCTAACCTAACCTAACCAACGTAACCTAACCTAACCTCCCCAAATTGCAGGTACTGTAACCTATCGTGGATTAGAGTGATTTACGATCAAGTTTATGTGAGAAAACGAAATTTGGAGTCTCCTGGTTAAATTTGAGCCTAACCTAACCTAACCTAACCTAACCTAACCTAACCAACGTAACCTAACCTAACCTCCCCAAATTGCAGGTACTGTAACCTATCGTGGATTAGAGTGATTTACGATCAAGTTTATGTGAGAAAACGAAATTTGGAGTCTCCTGGTTAAATTTGAGCCTAACCTAACCTAACCTAACCTAACCTAACCTAACCAACGTAACCTAACCTAACCTCCCCAAATTGCAGGTACTGTAACCTATCGTGGATTAGAGTGATTTACGATCAAGTTTATGTGAGAAAACGAAATTTGGAGTCTCCTGGTTAAATTTGAGCCTAACCTAACCTAACCTAACCTAACCTAACCTAACCAACGTAACCTAACCTAACCTCCCCAAATTGCAGGTACTGTAACCTATCGTGGATTAGAGTGATTTACGATCAAGTTTATGTGAGAAACCGAAATTTGGAGTCTCCTGGTTAAATTTGAGCCTAACCTAACCTAACCTAACCTAACCTAACCTAACCAACGTAACCTAACCTAACCTCCCCAAATTGCAGGTACTGTAACCTATCGTGGATTAGAGTGATTTACGATCAAGTTTATGTGAGAAAACGAAATTTGGAGTCTCCTGGTTAAATTTGAGCCTAACCTAACCTAACCTAACCTAACCTAACCTAACCAACGTAACCTAACCTAACCTCCCCAAATTGCAGGTACTGTAACCTATCGTGGATTAGAGTGATTTACGATCAAGTTTATGTGAGAAAACGAAATTTGGAGTCTCCTGGTTAAATTTGAGCCTAACCTAACCTAACCTAACCTAACCTAACCTAACCAACGTAACCTAACCTAACCTCCCCAAATTGCAGCTACTGTAACCTATCGTGGATTAGAGTGATTTACGATCAAGTTTATGTGAGAAAACGAAATTTGGAGTCTCCTGGTTAAATTTGAGCCTAACCTAACCTAACCTAACCTAACCTAACCTAACCAACGTAACCTAACCTAACCTCCCCAAATTGCAGGTACTGTAACCTATCGTGGATTAGAGTGATTTACGATCAAGTTTATGTGAGAAAACGAAATTTGGAGTCTCCTGGTTAAATTTGAGCCTAACCTAACCTAACCTAACCTAACCTAACCTAACCAACGTAACCTAACCTAACCTCCCCAAATTGCAGGTACTGTAACCTATCGTGGATTAGAGTGATTTACGATCAAGTTTATGTGAGAAAACGAAATTTGGAGTCTCCTGGTTAAATTTGAGCCTAACCTAACCTAACCTAACCTAACCTAACCTAACCAACGTAACCTAACCTAACCTCCCCAAATTGCAGGTACTGTAACCTATCGTGGATTAGAGTGATTTACGATCAAGTTTATGTGAGAAAACGAAATTTGGAGTCTCCTGGTTAAATTTGAGCCTAACCTAACCTAACCTAACCTAACCTAACCTAACCAACGTAACCTAACCTAACCTCCCCAAATTGCAGGTACTGTAACCTATCGTGGATTAGAGTGATTTACGATCAAGTTTATGTGAGAAAACGAAATTTGGAGTCTCCTGGTTAAATTTGAGCCTAACCTAACCTAACCTAACCTAACCTAACCTAACCAACGTAACCTAACCTAACCTCCCCAAATTGCAGGTACTGTAACCTATCGTGGATTAGAGTGATTTACGATCAAGTTTATGTGAGAAAACGAAATTTGGAGTCTCCTGGTTAAATTTGAGCCTAACCTAACCTAACCTAACCTAACCTAACCTAACCAACGTAACCTAACCTAACCTCCCCAAATTGCAGGTACTGTAACCTATCGTGGATTAGAGTGATTTACGATCAAGTTTATGTGAGAAAACGAAATTTGGAGTCTCCTGGTTAAATTTGAGCCTAACCTAACCTAACCTAACCTAACCTAACCTAACCAACGTAACCTAACCTAACCTCCCCAAATTGCAGGTACTGTAACCTATCGTGGATTAGAGTGATTTACGATCAAGTTTATGTGAGAAAACGAAATTTGGAGTCTCCTGGTTAAATTTGAGCCTAACCTAACCTAACCTAACCTAACCTAACCTAACCAACGTAACCTAACCTAACCTCCCCAAATTGCAGGTACTGTAACCTATCGTGGATTAGAGTGATTTACGATCAAGTTTATGTGAGAAAACGAAATTTGGAGTCTCCTGGTTAAATTTGAGCCTAACCTAACCTAACCTAACCTAACCTAACCTAACCAACGTAACCTAACCTAACCTCCCCAAATTGCAGGTACTGTAACCTATCGTGGATTAGAGTGATTTACGAACAAGTTTATGTCAGAAAACGAAATTTGGAGTCTCCTGGTTAAATTTGAGCCTAACCTAACCTAACCTAACCTAACCTAACCTAACCAACGTAACCTAACCTAACCTCCCCAAATTGCAGGTACTGTAACCTATCGTGGATTAGAGTGATTTACGATCAAGTTTATGTGAGAAAACGAAATTTGGAGTCTCCTGGTTAAATTTGAGCCTAACCTAACCTAACCTAACCTAACCTAACCTAACCAACGTAACCTAACCTAACCTCCCCAAATTGCAGGTACTGTAACCTTTCGTGGATTAGAGTGATTTACGATCAAGTTTATGTGAGAAAACGAAATTTGGAGTCTCCTGGTTAAATTTGAGCCTAACCTAACCTAACCTAACCTAACCTAACCTAACCAACGTAACCTAACCTAACCTCCCCAAATTGCAGGTACTGTAACCTATCGTGGATTAGAGTGATTTACGATCAAGTTTATGTGAGAAAACGAAATTTGGAGTCTCCTGGTTAAATTTGAGCCTAACCTAACCTAACCTAACCTAACCTAACCTAACCAACGTAACCTAACCTAACCTCCCCAAATTGCAGGTACTGTAACCTATCGTGGATTAGAGTGATTTACGATCAAGTTTATGTGAGAAAACGAAATTTGGAGTCTCCTGGTTAAATTTGAGCCTAACCTAACCTAACCTAACCTAACCTAACCTAACCAACGTAACCTAACCTAACCTCCCCAAATTGCAGGTACTGTAACCTATCGTGGATTAGAGTGATTTACGATCAAGTTTATGTGAGAAAACGAAATTTGGAGTCTCCTGGTTAAATTTGAGCCTAACCTAACCTAACCTAACCTAACCTAACCTAACCAACGTAACCTAACCTAACCTCCCCAAATTGCAGGTACTGTAACCTATCGTGGATTAGAGTGATTTACGATCAAGTTTATGTGAGAAAACGAAATTTGGAGTCTCCTGGTTAAATTTGAGCCTAACCTAACCTAACCTAACCTAACCTAACCTAACCAACGTAACCTAACCTAACCTCCCCAAATTGCAGGTACTGTAACCTATCGTGGATTAGAGTGATTTACGATCAAGTTTATGTGAGAAAACGAAATTTGGAGTCTCCTGGTTAAATTTGAGCCTAACCTAACCTAACCTAACCTAACCTAACCTAACCAACGTAACCTAACCTAACCTCCCCAAATTGCAGGTACTGTAACCTATCGTGGATTAGAGTGATTTACGATCAAGTTTATGTGAGAAAACGAAATTTGGAGTCTCCTGGTTAAATTTGAGCCTAACCTAACCTAACCTAACCTAACCTAACCTAACCAACGTAACCTAACCTAACCTCCCCAAATTGCAGGTACTGTAACCTATCGTGGATTAGAGTGATTTACGATCAAGTTTATGTGAGAAAACGAAATTTGGAGTCTCCTGGTTAAATTTGAGCCTAACCTAACCTAACCTAACCTAACCTAACCTAACCAACGTAACCTAACCTAACCTCCCCAAATTGCAGGTACTGTAACCTATCGTGGATTAGAGTGATTTACGATCAAGTTTATGTGAGAAAACGAAATTTGGAGTCTCCTGGTTAAATTTGAGCCTAACCTAACCTAACCTAACCTAACCTAACCTAACCAACGTAACCTAACCTAACCTCCCCAAATTGCAGGTACTGTAACCTATCGTGGATTAGAGTGATTTACGATCAAGTTTATGTGAGAAAACGAAATTTGGAGTCTCCTGGTTAAATTTGAGCCTAACCTAACCTAACCTAACCTAACCTAACCTAACCTAACCAACGTAACCTAACCTAACCTCCCCAAATTGCAGGTACTGTAACCTATCGTGGATTAGAGTGATTTACGATCAAGTTTATGTGAGAAAACGAAATTTGGAGTCTCCTGGTTAAATTTGAGCCTAACCTAACCTAACCTAACCTAACCTAACCTAACCAACGTAACCTAACCTAACCTCCCCAAATTGCAGGTACTGTAACCTATCGTGGATTAGAGTGATTTACGATCAAGTTTATGTGAGAAAACGAAATTTGGAGTCTCCTGGTTAAATTTGAGCCTAACCTAACCTAACCTAACCTAACCTAACCTAACCAACGTAACCTAACCTAACCTCCCCAAATTGCAGGTACTGTAACCTATCGTGGATTAGAGTGATTTACGATCAAGTTTATGTGAGAAAACGAAATTTGGAGTCTCCTGGTTAAATTTGAGCCTAACCTAACCTAACCTAACCTAACCTAACCTAACCTAACCTAACCAACGTAACCTAACCTAACCTCCCCAAATTGCAGGTACTGTAACCTATCGTGGATTAGAGTGATTTACGATCAAGTTTATGTGAGAAAACGAAATTTGGAGTCTCCTGGTTAAATTTGAGCCTAACCTAACCTAACCTAACCTAACCTAACCTAACCAACGTAACCTAACCTAACCTCCCCAAATTGCAGGTACTGTAACCTATCGTGGATTAGAGTGATTTACGATCAAGTTTATGTGAGAAAACGAAATTTGGAGTCTCCTGGTTAAATTTGAGCCTAACCTAACCTAACCTAACCTAACCTAACCTAACCAACGTAACCTAACCTAACCTCCCCAAATTGCAGGTACTGTAACCTATCGTGGATTAGAGTGATTTACGATCAAGTTTATGTGAGAAAACGAAATTTGGAGTCTCCTGGTTAAATTTGAGCCTAACCTAACCTAACCTAACCTAACCTAACCTAACCTAACCTAACCAACGTAACCTAACCTAACCTCCCCAAATTGCAGGTACTGTAACCTATCGTGGATTAGAGTGATTTACGATCAAGTTTATGTGAGAAAACGAAATTTGGAGTCTCCTGGTTAAATTTGAGCCTAACCTAACCTAACCTAACCTAACCTAACCTAACCAACGTAACCTAACCTAACCTCCCCAAATTGCAGGTACTGTAACCTATCGTGGATTAGAGTGATTTACGATCAAGTTTATGTGAGAAAACGAAATTTGGAGTCTCCTGGTTAAATTTGAGCCTAACCT